>NC_083343.1:2327702-2634276 GCF_019175385.1 Lycium barbarum | reverse complement strand
ACAATAAAACATCCATTTATTCTACCTAAAAGTAACTTTTTTTTGTTCGATTTTCGAATGACGCTAATAGAGACTAATTCCTTCTGGCTAATGAAGACATGACTTCCAAAAATTTATAAATTCATCAACCATGCTTACTTCTAGATTGCTTCATTATTGATCAAATGTCTCGAGTTTGAACTATAAAATAAAAAGTTTCTCAATGGACGACTTTTTTCTTAAAACAAGCTTTATGCGATATAAATCTCAATTTCAATGTTTAGACCACCGCACACTAAAACCTGTACTTGGATAGTCAATGTTTAAAAAGCAGCCATTGTATCTGACGTTAAGAGAAAAAAGAAGTATAGAAAATTAAAAAGACAAAAAAGTAAAATAAATTAAAGTGATAAGTGGATAAAGATGATTTTGATATGATTAGACCACGTTAAAGATTAAGAGTTGTGACCACGTTGTCTTTCTCTTTTCCTTTTGGGTCACGTGAACAACAGTCTTTTTTTTTTTTAATAAAATATTTTAATTTCTTGATATTCTATAATTATTTGAGTATTAATAAATTGAGCCAATGATTATTAAAGATTTATGAAAAACAAAACTAACTAATTGAGATGAAAACTTAACAATTGTATTTGTATTTAAAAAATATGAAGGGTTTTCCTTAAAAGTAATTACATGTAACTTTCTTTGTGCAAATAAATTTAGCCAAATTTTCTATGAGGACAAAATCTAAATAATGGTAAAAAGGGCCATTTGTGCAAATACTCCGGTTTTTGCCATGTTATAGGAGGCCCATGCTTTGACATTAGCATTTTTGTAACAAGAAGCCCATTAAAGTAGCTAAGGCCCACTGATTTACTTGTAAATTTCTACAAATCCAAGCTAAATAAATTGGGCTCAAATTAAATTAATATTTTCTGGAGAAGAAATTTGGGGGAAAGAATACCAATGCCTACTAAATACAAAATAATTATCCATCCATGGCCCCAGTATTATTTAGGAATAATTACCTGACATAGCTACTTCTAAGAGGTAATTATTGATAACTATCATTTAATTTATTTATATTCAGTAGCTACAATAATAAGAACGAGACAATAAGGTAGTTATTTATGTAAGTTTACCTACTATTTAACCTTTCTATCCATTGTATCTTTTGTAGGTATTGGTCTCTCTTTTTTTTTTTTTTTTTTTTAATTTCTCTATTCCTTTTTCTTTCTTTTCTTCTTTTCTTTTAATATCTTGCTTTTTTATTCTATTCTTCTCCTTTTTTGTTCATTAATTTTTTTCCCAAATGACACTGTTTTTTATTTTCTTCTTCACCATAATATGATTCCATATTTAATTCTAGCTCCTTTCTTTTTATTTTTTCTTTCTATTTTTTAATTTCTTTATTTCTTATTCTTTTTTTAATTTCATTTATCTCTTTTCTTTTTTTATGTTTTATTTCCGTAATCTTATTTCATTCACCTTTTTTCTATTTATATTTTAAATTTCTGATGATTTTCATTTACTTTTTCTCCTTTTCTAGTTTCAACTTCTTAAAATTATTTTTTTCTCTATTTCCTGTTTCATAATCTAATTCTACACACCTTTTGAATATTTTTTTTAATTAATAAAAAGGATAATCGATATATTATCTTTTTCATTTTATTTTTTTCTGTATCTCAAAAATAATTATTCTAGCATATAGTATCAAATCAATAACAGTTGAAGTATACTGTTGCAGTATACTATGATACTCACATAGTATATATCGTATATTAACAGGGTATCATACAGGACTGACAGTTCATTCCTTCAAGAAAAACACTCAGTCCTCTATGATATCAACCTGGTATATATCATATACTGATAGAGTATTATAGAGGACTGATTCATCCCTTCAAGAAAAACACAACTCAATCCTATATGATACTTGTTATATCCCGTAATGTCGCATATTTGGATAAATCGAATTAATTGTGACTAATAAGAGATAAGGCAACATTTTGATCTTATTTAATATATATGTTGTTCATGAAAAATATTGATGCGGAAATATCGAGGAAGGCTAAGGGCAAAATTGGATTTTGAAAATTTGTTTCATGAATCACAAAATATTAACCTAACTAAATGGGCTTGGAAAAATCAAAAAAAAAAAAAAAAAAAAAAAGAGGCCCAACATTTGGAGGTGGCCGGCCATGGGAAATAAAAAGGGCCCAAGCCCATGTAAATTAAAACCATGAAATAAAAAGGTAAGAAGGGCCATTGTACAAGAACATTCAAGAAACACAAGTTGAGAGCAAAAAGAAGGGGGTTATTCGGCCATAGAGAAGGAGAGAAAAAAAATTTCAAGCCTTCCAACTTTGATCCAAATTTTTTAATTTTCTAGTATTCCTACTAAGTTCAAGACCTTCTTCAACGTGGTATAATTTTTGAGGCAAGAAAATACCTTTTGTGGCAAGTGGAAAAATTGAAGAAAAGGTAAGAATTCTATCCTTTTTATATTATGGAAGACTTATATATGTGTTGTAGTATGTGGAAATGAATGAAAAGTATGAAATTTGGGTGTTGTGGGTGTAGCCGTGTGGATGTGTATGTGTGTGTGTGGCCGTGTGGTATTGTTGGTGGAGGAAGATGAACAAATTTTATTTAGTATGTTAATTGTGTTGATTGTGGCCTTTGTGATGTAAATGGAAGAATAATGGTTCAAGTTGGCATGAAAATTAGTTGTAAGTTGTTGTAGGAAATTATGTGATTTTATTATAGTTTTTATGTAATTATGGAAATGGAGTTGCTAAATTGTGAATTGTTGTTGTTGTTGATGAAATTGGAAGAAGAAAATGCGACGTTGTGACCTTCTCGCATTTGTGGAGATTTCGAGTGGAATATGGTATTGGTGGGATTGTTGAATATTTTGTAGAATTGTATGAAATGCTTTTGAATTGTATTTGAATGATCTTGAATTGGTAATGAATATGTAAGCGTTGATATGGGCTTGAAAATACGTAGTTAAATTGAATGTGATAAGCTACGTAGAGATAAAAGGCTACTAATATTAGAATGCGCTTTAAATTGATTCTTGATGTTATTGGTATGGTTGTTGGTATTGTTGGTATGGTTGTTGATGAATTTGGCCGAGTTAAATTCTCGGGGATGTTGAATTTACAGGGGAGATGCTGCCGAAATTTCTGTAGACAAGTACTAGTTAGAATTGGATTTCGAAGTACTTGTAGCTAATGTTTGGTAATTGATAACGTTATTGTAGATATTGGAGAGCCCGAGACTTGAGTCGGGATTTGGTTAGCGAGCGATCGAGGTATGTAAAGCCTACCCTTCTTTCTTTTGGCATGACCTTTATGAAATGAACAAATGACATATATGTATGCTTCTAAAGAAAATTCTATTCTTAGAGCCACTAGGATGGCCGATGTCTTTGACCTCCATAAGCTATTTCATATGGTTTGATACGCATTTATGATGTTCGAAGATTCTAGTTGATATGTTTCCGAATGTTATTCGAAAAATGTTTGATATGGCTAAAGTCTTGGATATATATTTGATACGTACATATGATTCAAAAGGCTCCATTTGATTTGCTATATAGCGATAGTTGGAAGTTCCATAGTATGATGGTTACTTGATTTTTCAAAAGAAAAGAGCTTCTGAAACGTTTTTAGAAATTCTGTACTTCAAAAGTTCGTAACTTTCGTATAATGATTCCGATTGACCCAAATCTTATTTTTGAGCCTTCAGATGTCGGTAAATATATTTGTCCATCGAGTTTTGAAATTTATTTATGTACTTATATGCATATGATTTTCTCACTACTTCGCTCGTGCATACTACTATGATATCGTTCGCCGGATCCCGGACCGGTTTTGTGATCGTGCGCACTATGTTATATTCGGCAGTATGATGTGTTACGGTTCCCGAGACCTCGCCATAGGGCCGGGTACCGCTTATATACGGCGTTATGATGTGATATGGCATATGATGTGTTCTGATGATGTGATGTGTTTCGATGATATGATATGTTCGGGGATTGTACGGAGATTTGAAACCTTCTGGAGTATGATGTGTTGTGGCGCCAGCGTCGGAGTGGCGACCACGTTCTTGAGCCCTATGCATGATTTTTATTTGCATTACTTATATTTTCAGCACAGGTTTTGATATACTAATTTTGTATACATTTTTTTGTACTTCTCACTTCAGTTCTGAGTCGGATTACTGTATTCCATGCTTTACATACTCAGTACCTATTTCGTACTGACCCCTTTTCTTTGGGGGCTGCGTTTCATGCCCGCAGGTACAGACGTTCGTTCAGGTGACCCGCCAGTGTAGAATACTTATTCTGCTGTTTGGAGTACTCCTTTTTGATCCGCAGCTCATATTTTTGGTACATATCTGCTGTTATACATGTTCTGTATATATGGCTATTTGGGTACGGCGGGGCCCTGTCCAGTCATATGTTTCTGTTATGGTTTGTAGAGGCCTGTAGTCATATATGTGGGTCATGGGTCATGTTTGTTCGATTATGTTTGTGATTTGTGCCTTAAGCGGCCCCGTTTACTATTATGGCCAAAACGGCCCATATGTTTGTATATGTATGAGTATTCGGGCGATGTGTATTCCGCCAGCCTACCGGTTTTTGGTATGATATTTCTGTACGGGTGACCGCTTAAGATGATATCTGTTTTCAGTATCTGTTCAAAATAACGTATGCTAAATTTGAATAAGTCTTCGATATGTCGATTTGGTAAGCGAATGAGTTCGGGTGTCCAAATAGGGCACCAGTCGCGGCCCACGAGGTTGGGTCGTGACAAAAAGTGGTATCAGAGCGGTTTGTCCTCGGAATGTCTACAGGCCGTGTCTAGTCGAGTCTTGTTTATCGGTGTGTTGTGCACCACATCTATAAACAGGAGGCTACAAGACATTTAGGGTGTTACCTTTCTTTGGCTCTTAGATCGTGCGGTAGAGCTGTATTTATTAGGATGGTTCCCTTCTAACGAATTGCTGTGTCTACAGCGAGGCTCCAAAAAGAGCGATAGCGTCAGTATTTTGGGAAATTGTTTCTGATCCTCTTCCTGCAGGTGATTGTAGGTTGACGAAAGATGAAGAGGACAGCTTCTGATAGTGGGGGTGCTAAGAAGGCCCCTAGGATGTCTCCAGGACCGAGTAAGAGGAGCCTCAGCTATTCGATTGAGACTGATCCTTCGGAGGACCCAGCAACAATTCCTCGAGAGTTTTTGACCCCCAGGGAAGAGGACCCTGCGGAGGGCAGTTACGATACAGATTCCTCGGAGGACCCGGCGACGATACCTCCAGAGTTTCTTACCCCTAGCGAGGAGGATAGGTATGATACAGATCCATCATAGTATTCTTCCGGGACACCGGAGGAGGAGACTTCTGGGGCCATGCCAGCTGCTCCTGTGGTAGAGCACTATGTTAGACAGGCCTCCCCGATGAGTGTTACGGACTATTCCAGTCCCTTATCCTGGCCGTCAGTAAACCAGGAATTGCCTGGTTATCTATACTCCTCTGATTCGGATGCGAGCAATGATGGATGGTAGACGGACGATGATGAGGAGCACACTTCACACGGCAGCTCCCCAGATCAGACCCGAGATCGATCGGTTACAGGTATATGAGTTTTGTTGGAACTTCCTATGTATACGTAATTTCTGTAGAGTATCATTTGATGATGGCGAATGGAAATTAAAAGGGCCGATAACCTAGTGTTTATGAGTAACGACGACTGAAATGTCTCCGTCACCAGTAGGAATTTAGAAACCCCGGATAAAAGGTAATCATATGTACAGATGGAAGTGAATATTGAGGATTTAGTAGGGTAACACGGTAATTGTATAGTCAGAAAAGTAAAAGGATCCTCTCTAGATCGGGGTGGGACCCGTTACGAGGACGTCTTGGAAGTTGTTAAGACCCCAACTTGCCTTAAATTACGTGATAAAGGCCGTGCGGGGTAGTGGATGCAATTATACCGGCACTAACGCATCCAAATACATTAAAGTTTCGAGGTTAAGCGTGCTAGGGTCAGAGCAATTTTGGGATGGGTGACTCCCTGGGAAGTATGCTAAAAAATTTCACAAATGTAGATATAAGAGACAAATGGGAATTTGGGGTAACCCAAAGGAAATTAGAGTATGTGGAGTGGTTAGAAACCTTATAGAGGTCGCGTGGGCTGAGACGGACTAGATTGGTGAAAAGGGAGAAAGAGCAACGCAGCTCTGCATTCAGAGTAAGTTTGAATAAGCGTTGGGAAATGTTTTGTGAGCAAAATGGAGATATATCATATAATGTCTCTATGATACCCCCATATTATATATCATATAATAACAATATATCATATATGATACCCACACAGTATATGTTATATACTGGCAGAGTATCATAGAAGATTGATTCATTCCTTCAAAATAATACTACTCATTCCTCTATGATACCCATATGATATATCATATGCTGACAGAGTATCATAGAGGACTAGTTCGTTTTTCAAGAAAACACTCTTTAGTCCTCTATGATACCCCTATAATATATATCATATAATGTCTCTATGATACCCCATATTATATATCATATAATAACAAGATATCATGACCCACGTGATCTAGCATATACTTACAAGATATCGTAGAGGACTAACTCATTCTTTTCTTTTTTTTTTTTAAAAAAAAGAAGCTTAATCGTTTATGATACCCACATGGTATATATCATATACTAATATGGTATCATAAAGATTTGTTTATTCTTTCAAGAAAGACAATCTATGATAACAACCTGATATACGATATACAATCTATCATAGAGGACTGACAGTTAATTCCGTCCAGAAAACACTCATTCCACTGTGATACCATCCTTGTATATATAATATACTGATAGGGTATCATAAATGACTTGTTTATTCCTCTAAGAAAAAAACTCTTCAGTATTCATATACTGACAGAGTATCATAGAGGACTAGCTCATTCCGTCAAGAAAAACATAACTCTTTTTTTTTAAAAAAAAAAAACCTCTCTATCCGCTATGATACCAACATTGCATATAGTATATACTGATAGAGTATCATAAAGGACTGATTCATTCTTTCAAAAAATTCCTCAGTCCTTTATGATACTCACATAGTATATATTATATACTGACAGGGTATCACAAATGACTTGTTCATTCTTTCGAAAGAAAAAATTATTAAAAAAAAACCAACAAAAAGAGTTTAAGCTTAATTTTAACCATTTTTAGCAAGTTAATTTTTGTAAAACAAATTATAAAAATATTTAATTTTAGATATAAGTTCTGTTTTTATTTGCAAAAGAAAAAAATAAAAGAACATGTTTTCTATTAATTTATATTTTAATAAATAAGTATTGACTTTAGTATTCTTTTGAATTATTTCTTATTGTATTCTAATTATTTAATTTTTCTATATTCTTATTAATCTAAAAATTATTTGTATTAATGTAAAAGAATTAGTTTTTATTTTTATTTTTAAAAAGGAAGAAAAACAACCAAAAAAGGGAGAATAGAAAAAAAAAAAAAAAAAAAAAAGGAAACAAAATCAAAAGAGAAAGAGGCGGAAACAACCCAATTGAATCAAAAGGACTGGCAGCAGTTTATTTCTTCATGAAAAACACTTAGTCCTCTATGATGCCAATCTGGTATATATAATATAATGCCAGGGTATTATAGATGGCAGATTCATTTCAACACTACTCAGTCCTGTATGATGCCCACATGGTATATATCATATACTGACATGGTATCATAGAGGACTGATTCATTTCTTCATGAAAAACACTCCTCAATTCTCTATGATACTCACATGGTATATATCATATATTATATACCGATAGAGTATCATAGAGGACTGGGTTATTCTTTCAAGAAAAACACAACTCAATCCTCTATGATACTCAAATGGTATCATGGATGATTTACCCACATGATATATCATATACTCACAAGATATCATAAATAATTGATTCATTCCTTTAAAAAAGAGCTCAATCATCTATGATACCCGCATAGTATATATCGTATACTGACATGGTATCATAGAGACTGATTCATCCCTTAAAAAAAAATTACTTGTCAATCCTTTATGATACCCACATGGTATATATTATATACTGACAAGGTATCATAAAGGACTAATTCATTCCTTCAAAAAGAAAACTCCTCAGTCCTTTATGCTACCATATGAAATAGGGGTGTTCATGGTCCGGTTTGACTCGGTTTTTGGTTAAAACCAAACCAAACCAATTAAGTTGGTTTTTTCTAATATTCAAACCAAACCAAACCAAACCATTATATTATAAATTCTATCGGTTTTGATTTTGTCGGTTTGGTTCGGTTTTTGCGATTTTTTTCGGATTTTAAGAATGTATTAATACAAAAAACCTTTGATTCAAATGGTAACTAAATACGGCTTTGACCGTGATCCATTCAAATCTAAGAATCTTCTTAATTAATTCATTAACTTTATTTAGGTATAGGCCTATGGCTATGGGTATAGAAATTATAGAAACATAGCATCTACCTTTCATGATTCTAGCTACCTCCCTACATATAGCTTTTGATATTACGCAGCCCTCGGGAATTTTTGTTATCTAGACTCATCGTGTTTATGAAGCATTGAGAAGAAAGCACAGAAGTTAAAACAGAAAATGATAAACAGAAAGACAAAGTCATCTACCCAAACTTTTTAAATTCCAATTGTCATTTTCTTCCCTTTAATTTGTTACGGATAAAATGCTAGCTTATTAGTAGTAATTTAGCAAATTTCTTTTTATTTTACCTTAAACTTAAATGGGCTACACTTTTCTTTCTAACTATTTGAATATGTATTGGACTTGGAATGAGCCAAATAATGAGGAATATATATATAGATTTTAAATATGCATGTATCTATCGGTTTGGTTCGGGTTTTCTTGGTTTAACACCAAACCAAACCAAATGTTATCGATTTTTTAAAATTTAAAACCAAATCAAGTCAAACCAAGCTGATTTTCAGTTTATTAAATCGGTTTGACTTAGTTTATCGGTTTAGATTGGTTTTTCGGTCTCATTTGAACACCCCTACATATGGTATATATCATAAACTGACAAAGTATCATAGCGAGTTAATTTTTATAAAAAGAATTACAAAAAAAAAATAGAGCCACATTTAGATATAGGTTTTGTTTTCACTTGCAAAATAGAAAAATTTCATTAAAACACACCTTAATTAATATATCGTCGCAGTATACTAGTGACTTTAGCATTTTCCTTAATTATTTATTTTTCTATGTTTTTATTAGTCTAAAATAGTTAGTAATATTTTTTATCTTTTTATTTAATAATTTTAATGAAACAAAAAAACAAAAAACTAAAAAAAAGAGGATAAAATAAAATAGAGAAAAGGACTAAAAAATGAAGCTTTAACACATCCTCCATGGAAGCTATATTTATACATTATTCTTTAAATATTTCGCATATACAAAATAAAAAATGTTGTTAATGTGGAAACAATGAGTAGAGCAGCAATGTATTAATAAGTAAAAAGGCAAACGAAAAAAGTGTAATTTGAACATTCGTATGATTTAAATAGATGCAACAAAGACAACTTCTACCTATTGTCTTAACGATGTTAGCAGATAATTGCTTTTAAAACTCCAAACAACTCGGGTATTTAGTGTAATTTATTTTAGTGGGGGCATAGACACGTAATTACATTAGGCCGAGGGCGTACTTTGTGTACTTTTCCCTTTAATTTTTGCCTTTCAAATCAAACTTATGCGTAGCCCATAAGTTCTTTAAGGCAAAGGATAAAATGAGATATTATAATTTAAAAATATAAACTTATATTCCTGAAAAAAGTTATTTGACTTAAGGGGCAGAATTAAAGACCAGCACAAAATAGGGACAAAAATGTAAATGACCGTTTCTGAATGATGTCTTGTACAAAGGCCTAAAATCATAGGAACGAGAACAAACTTTTCGAATAAGCCCTTAAAATTTTAAATGGGCTTGGGCTTAGGAAAGAAGGGAGTTTTTGTTGGCTTATTTCTCAACAAATTGGGCTTTGTTGAGGAAGGAAAATGGGAAGGTTCAGACATTCAAGCCCAAACTTAAAGGAAAAAAAATAGGGCAAAAAACATATATGTACATGATAAGAGGATATATTTATAAAACATGACGATATTTTTCAGTTTACAAAATATATCAATAGACTTGTTACAAAATCTATACGAATTAGGTAAATTAAAAAGAAGCAAATAAAACACATTAAATAAGGTAAAGAAATCGTTTTACTTATTTTATCCACTTTTCTCTCTCCATTCAAAATTTAGAGATATAGTTCCCTGATTTTCTCCAACTTTTGCTTCCTTATTTCATCCACTTTTCTCTCCCCATTTAATTGATATTGTTACCTAATTTTCTCCAACTTTTACTCAATCCTGAACTGGCGAAGCAATTCAGAGAAAAATTAAGGAAAGAAAATGCAGAAGTTGTTTCTACAGAAACACAAAATAAAGAAGGCATACAAGGGAGAAGGGGATGGTACAATACTGGTAAGCAAGAATGGATGCAAAGAAGAAGCAAATATAAAAAGGATAAATCAGGAATTATAATTGGAGAAATGAGTCCAATACAAAAGAATAAGGAGGGAATCATGGAAACTACCAATGCATTTGCAGTACTGGAAGAGGTATCAGACAACCATGACAAGGTGAATAATGAACAGGTGCCACATGAAGATACTAGAACATGGATTGAGAAGAGCTTCTATAGTCACAAAAGTCAGGAAAAGAACATACAAAACAAAACAAACGAAACAGAACAACCACAAGGGGACAACATCATATCTGGGGATGAAAACCACAACCAACACATACAAACATCAAGGGGGCAGCACATAGTGAATGATTATGTGGAGGATATTTTACCTGTTGAGTCCCAAATGCATACACCAAGCAAAAGTGTTCAAACAAAACCTGCAACAACAAGTCATCAAGGACAGGAGGATGAGTAGAAGAACAAGAATACAAATCAATCCAGTGTGAACAGTAGCAAGACAACAGCCACAAGCAGAGGGGAAAAATCTGATGCAAATGATAACATGGTGAGTTTTCAGACTCCAGATCTAAATCAAATAGTGCAGGGAGGGGAGAGTGATAGTCAAAGCAAAGATTTGGCATTACAAGAATTGGAAAATCATGAGATTAACATAGTATAGCATGAACAAGGTATAACAACAGTATCAGGGCAGATAACAGTTTGGGAGGAGACACCAAATTCAAATCTCAATATTGAAGGGGGAAGCAAAAACCTAGATGTGCATACTTTAGAGCATAATTTGGAAGCAGCTGTTAGGGCAGGAGATATTTCACCAAAGTATCTTAAAAAAGGAGGACGAAAAGCTAGAAAAAAGACATCAAGGGAGACAAGTGTTCCACCTGGGAGTGGAGTTCATACTAGAAGGCCGATTAATAGACTTAATAAACCATGATGAATGCTCTTATATGGAATATTAGGTCTGTTAATACCATGGAAGCTTTTACAAGATTGATAAAACTGAATCAAAGATACCATTTTGGTTTTATAGGATTAATGGAACCTTTTCAAGATTCAGACAAGATAGAAGAATATAGAAAGAGACTTGGAATGGAGCATGCAATAGTTAATACATTTGGTAAGATTTGGGCTTTTATGAAAGATATTTTTGACTATTACATAATGGTGGATCATCAGCAGCATTTAACCATTAAATTAAGGGTTAGAGAAAGTCAGGAGGATATGCTAGTGTCACTAGTGTATGCAAAATGTACTCAAACTCAAAGATTGGAGTTGTGGGACTCTCTGGAGGATTTATCTACCTCAATTGATATTCCTTGGATGATTGGGGGTGATTTTAATGCAATAACCTCAGAAGATGAGAAATTTGGTGGTCTTCCAGTAACTATCAATGAAATTCAGGATTTCAGAGGTTGTATCCATAACTGTGGAATATCAGATTTGGGATTTAGTGGCAGTAAATTTACTTGGTGGAATGGCCAAAGTGGGGATGATTGTATTTTTAAGAGATTGGATAGATGCTTGGGTAATCAGCTACTACAAGCAAAGTATTCTAGTGTAGGTATCAAACATTTGATCAGGAGTGGGTCAGATCATGCTCCTATGTTAATTTCCTACACAGGAGAGACAATAGAAGCATCAAAAAACCTTTTAAGTTTTTGAATTTTTGGGTGAAGCAGGAAGGTTTTATAGAGTTGATTAAACAAAATTGGACAGCTGATTTTCTGGCAAATTCTTTCATACTTTTTCATCATAAATTGAAGAAGGTGAAAGCAGCATTAGCACAATGGAGTAAAGCAACTTTTGGGAATAAATTTCAAGAAATTGAAGCTCTTGAAGAGATCATTAAGGTGAAGGAAACTCAATTTAAGAATTTTCCAACTCCTACTAACAGACAGGAATTGCATAAAGTACAGGCAGAATTAAACAGATATTTACATCTAGAGGAAGAATTTTGGAAACAGAAAGCTGGGATGCAGTGGTTTCAGGATGGGGATAGAAATATAAAATTTTTCCATGCCTATGTTCAGGGGAGAAGGAAAAGGATGCAAATAAGAAGAATCCAAGGAGAAGATGGGAGCTGGATAGAAGAAGAAGGGGGAATAATTGCTGAAGCCATCAGATTCTACACTGCTCAGTTTACAAAGGAAGAAGATCCTAAAGATTTTGATATTTTAAATCATTTGCCCAGAATGATTTTTGAAGAAGAAAATTTATGGTTTGAAGTAGAACCAACTAAAGAAGAGGTGAAGGCAACAATTTTTCAACTAAATGGAGAGAGTGCAGGAGGACCTGATGGTTTTACTGGTGTATTTTATCAAACTTGCTGGGAAATCATTGGAGAGGATGCTACTAATATGATGAAGGCTTTCTTTTGTGGAGCAGAACTGCCCAAGTTTGTTACTCATACTAATTTGGTCTTATTACCAAAGAAAGAGATGGTTACCACCTTCTCTGATACGAGACCAATTAGTCTGAGCAACTTTGTGAACAAAATATTTTCTAGACTGATTCATGAGAGATTGGTTTCCAAACTATCTACTATTATATCACTCAATCAGTCTGGATTTGTTAAAGATAGAAGCATTGTGGAGAATATACTGTTGACTCAAGAAATTGTTTCTGATATAAGGCTGAGGACAAAAAATGCAAATGTTATAATAAAATTGGATATGGCAAAGGCCTATGACAGGGTATCTTGGTTGTTCTTAACTAAGGTGCTTAGGCAGATGGGATTCTCAGAGAAGGTGATAGACATGGTCTATAGAATTGTTAATAATAACTAGTATTCTGTGTTAGTAAATGGGCAACAACAAGGTTTCTTTAAATCTACTAGAGGAGTAAAGCAAGGGGACCCTCTTTCCCGCACTTTATTTATCATAACAGCTGAGGTCTTATCTAGGAGTTTGAATGTACTTCATCAGAATACTCAGTTTAAGGGTTTTGGCATACCTAAATGGAGTCCAAAAGTAAATCATCTTGCCTATGCTGATGATATGATCATCTTTACTTCAGCAGATGTGGTATCTTTGCAAATGATAATGGGAATTTTGAGGAATTATGAGCAGGCTTCTGGTCAAAAGATTAATATGGACAAAAGTGCTGTTTATATGCATAATAATGTCCCAGGGGACATTAGTATCACAGTTGAGATTGTAACAGGCATTAAGAGGAAATAATTCCCTTTTATGTATTTGGGCTGCCCTATTTATCATTGTAGGAGGAAGAAGGAATTCTTTAATGCTTTGATCATTAAAATCATGAATAGATTACAAGGATGGAAGGGTAAAATGTTATCTTTTGGAGGAAGGGCAATTCTTATTAAACATGTGCTGCAAAGCATACCAATACACATGTTATCAGCTGTTAACCCTCCTACTGGGATCATCAGGCAAATTCACAAGATGTTTGCTCAGTTTTTTTGGAGCAATACTATTGGGGGTAAGAGCAGACATTGGGTGGCTTGAAATAATTTGTGTGCTCCAACTACAGAGGGGGGCCTAGGTTTTAGATCACTTCATGATGTGTCTTTGGCACTGTTTTGTAAACTCTGGTGGAATTTCAGGACAAAACCTACCTTGTGGAGTGCCTATATGACCAACAAATATTGTAGGAAAGATCATGCTATAGTGGTTCAATGGAAACAGGGATCACAGACTTGGAAAAGAATGTTAGAAGCCAGGGAATTAATAGAACATCAAATTTGGTGGCAAGTTAGGAAAGGGGATTCACAGTTCTGGTTTGACAATTGGACTGGATTAGGAGCTCTATACTATGTAAATCCAGGGAATGCCTATGATGGGAGAATTCAGAATGTCAAAGAAATGGTAGAACATGGGAGGTGGAATAAAGGAAAATTGATGGAAGTACTCTCTGAAGACATAGTTGATCATATAATAGAAAATATAACACCATCCAGGGAAGAAAAAGAGGTTGATAGACCATGGTGGATACTAGACACAAGTGGGGAATTCACAATTAAATCAATTTGGGATTTTATTAGGTTAAGGGGACCACAACTGAACATTTACAAATTCATGTGGATAAAGGGTTTGCCTTTTAAAATTTCATTTTTTCTATGGAGATGCTGGAAATACAAAATCCCCACAGATGATGTGTTAAAGAAGATGAATATCAATTTGGTGTCTAAGTGTTGGTGTTGTATAAGTCCTAGGGAGGAGACTATACATCATTTGTTTCTAACATCAGATACAGCCAAAAGGACATGGTCCTTTTTCTGCAATGCTGCAGGAATAAACATGGAAGGAATACAGCTGCAACAATTAATTGTGAACTGGTGGAAGGCACCAGTAACTAGTAGATTGAAACAGATATATGCTGCAGTGCCATCAATTATAATGTGGGAACTTTGGAAGAGAAGAAATGGTATTAAACATGGGCATAGGAAGCTTAACAGCTCAGTTATCTATCTAGTCTTAATCTCTATTCAAAGACTAGTTTTATACAGGAATCCTTCTATTAGAAATATTCCTGCTGGATGGAAGGAACTGATTCAAATGTTGGAGGGAGGCAAGGCAAGAGTGAAGGTAACACAAGTTAGATGGAAGGTACCTCCATTTGGGTGGTGTGTTTGCAACACAGATGGTGCTTCTAGAGGTAACCCAGGGAGGAGTGCCTATGGTTTTTGTTTGAGAGATGCTGAAGGGAATTTAATATATGCACAAGCTGAGGAAATTGGTTATGCCACAAATATAGAAGCAGAAATTTTGGCTCTGTTGGAAGCTTTGAAGTACTGTAAGCAACAGGGGCATCAGAACATCATTTTTCAGACAGATTCTAAAACTATTCAAAGAATTTTGTCTGAAGAATGGAAACCTCCATGGAATATTGCAGGTTGGGTGGAAGAGGTGGAGGAATATAAGAGGGACTTGAATGTCTTATTCAATCATGTCTTAAGGGAAGCAAATAAGTTGGCTGATGCTTTAGCCAACTATGCCTTAGATGAAGGTCCTTTGCAGTGCTACTTGTTTGAGGAGTTGAATGTGCAGATGAGAAAGATCCTAACTAGTGATAAGAGTCAAATTCCCTATCTAAGAATTAGGAGATACTGAAAGGGATGGACGAAAAAGGAGAATGGACACTAGAAGAACATGTCTTTCAAATCCTGGAGGAGGAGAATGAGGCTGTTTTCTTAACTAACTGTTTTGTTTATTTTTACAGGTTTATTTTACAGGACAAAACAATACAGAGGAGGAGGCAACTGCTGTGGACTACATCTTATCAATAACATTTCAGTTACTGCACAGCAATACAAACACAAAAGGTACAAAAAAGACAGGGATCAAATAGAGATGGTGTGGGTCTACTTTGTGGTATTAGTACCAAATGGTACTCATTCAAAGGAATACACACTATTTTTTTTGGTATCAATGTCAAGGGAAGGCATATCATGCAACAACATCCACACGCCACAAAAATCAGAAAAGTCACAACATAGAACAGGCATATATATACAAGGCAAAGATTTTTTTCATTTCACATACAACAGATACAACAGAGGGGGAGAATACACAATCAAGTTCTAAGTCATGACCTATACCAAACAGATTTGATGGATGCCTTATTTGTGGTATTAGCATCTTATGATGCTCATTCAAGTGGGCAGAAATCAATTCTATACAAGTATAAGCCATGGCTAGAAGGAGATTCACAACATTTTACAAATGCATAGAACAAATCAAGGAGGGAAACAAATAGTTTCTACAAAGCTTACAGGGATATGAAGTTCAGCTCCATCAGCTAACGGAAGTTCAACAGCTGTTTCAGGGAGCATAGAAATCAAGTCGAATCCTCAACTCGTATCAAACGACCCAACATAGAAAGAGGGGGATTAAGTCAGCTTCAACAGCATGCAACTAATGGAACAACAAACAACAAAGGAACAAAACGATTCAGAACACTTACCAGAAAAAGAAAGAAGACGAGGAGCAAAGCCATCTTCAGATCTGCTTCAGGAGACTACTCAACTGGAATAGACGAATCAACAATAAAATGGAACGCTGTAAAGAACAACAATGACAACAATATCAGGTAGATCTTGGGCAAAATGAACAGACTTTCTGAATTGGAAGCTTTACCTGGATTTCTTGACCAGAGAAATTGAAGAACACTTCACACCTTGAGGTGCGAATCAGAAATGAACCATCAAAGCAACATCCTTAGGTTCTCTTCATCATCTTCACACCACCAACGGCAAAGATACAGAGAGAAAAGGGGATGAAGAGAGGGAGAGAAATCACCGCGAATGTAGGGTAAATGTGAAAAGTAGGGCAAATGTAATTTTTAGGTGTTTTTCGTTTTTACTGTTTTTTCAATTTTGGGCCTGACCCGATTTTGGGTTGGGCTCTTTGAACCTAGTTTATTTCTTGCATATTAAAAACAAAAAAGTGAAAAATGAGCTTTAGGTGTTTTTTAAATTTCAAATATAATTTTAAATTGCATTTAGAATTTTCATAATAAAATATATATATATATATATATATATATATATATTGTGATTATGATAAAGTACATATAAAATGTATAAAATCTGATCAAAATATGTATAGATTATGATAAAGTATATATGTATAATAAGTTTTCTGATTGATACAAACCAAATTCTATTCACATTTCATACACATATCAGTTTTCAACATTTTTAAGACTAATTGATATCGAATTTGTTCGCATTTCATACATATTGTGCCATATATATCTAAAAAATGACATATAGCAGACTACATACACATTTCATACATATATTAGTTTTCAACATTTTTTAAAACTACAGTTTATATAATTTATACAGATTTTCAAAACACAATGATCATATATATCTCAAAACAATACAAATCAATTTTTATATACAATTAATACACAAGTTAGTAATCACAAATACTTTGTAATATTGGTTTGAAAATTTATACTAGGAGAGAAGATGAATTTTAGGTATGAAAATGGTGTCTATCATAGAGGGAGAGAGAGAGAAATATTTTTAAGAAGAAGAAGAAGTTGAATAGTAACTATTCTAGAATTAAGTCCACATTTAAAATCAGATTTTCTTCCTTAAAAAAAAGCCTAAAATCGTAGGTATCCCATTAAGCCCAAATCTGATATACTTTGTAATTTTGTTGGTATATTTTGTAAATAAGAAAAAGTATCCTTATGTTTGTAATACAGAGTCTTAAACAGGTATTATTAGGTCATTTTCCCCAAAAAATAAGGGCAAACTACATAAATGACAAACATTTGGGCTTTAAACAAGTCACATAGCAAATGTTTCAATATTTACATTTTGTAGCAACAACCCAGCTACCAACGCTTGTATACGTTTTCTTTCACTGTATTCATTTTTTATTTTCGCTGTATTCATGAATACAACAAATATTTTTCCCCTGTTTTTTTCATTGTATTCATGAAAAGGACTATCTGTATTCATAAATTGGCTTGTTGTATTCATAAGTACAACGAGTAAAAAATGAATACATAAAAATATATGTACACCAAAAATTAACAAACACCATATTTTTCGTATGTATAAAACAAATACAGGTGTATATAACATAGATACACCAAAAATATTAAAAAAAACAGGCGAAAAACACTGTATACAACATATGTACACCAAAAAAAAAATGAATACACTCAAAATATTGAATACAAAAAATAAAATTGATTGTATGCATTTGTATACAGGCGTTAATTCACTCTATTCATTTGTATACAAAAAGATTTTTTTTGAAAAACGCAAAAGATATTATATACAGTGTATGTATACACCATATGTATACACAGATCTGAAAAGAAAACTTTCAAAAAATACGTATACAGTGTATGTATACACAGATCTGGAAAAAAAACTTCCGGTCAAAAATTCCGATCAGATCTGTGTACACCTTCTTCTCCTTCACCTTCTTTTCTTCGTCATCATCACCGTCACCTTCAGATCTAAAAAATTCCGATCGGAGACGGGAGAACAACGGCGCAACAGAGGTGGTGGTTGGCGACGTGTGGTTGTTGTGCCTTCTCCAGCGTCAATCTATTTCGCCGGAGCTCCGCTTGCTTTCCTTTCTGGCTATGCAGCCATGGCGTCGTCAATATTCTCTTTAGCTCTGTTCAAATAGAGCAAATCGATTTCGCCAGAGCTTCGGCAGTGGTGGTCGGCGATGGAACAGTGGGGAAGAGGGGAGAGAGAGATGGAAGGGTTGGGTTGGAAGTGAATAGTGTGATGGGTATTTTACTTTGTGTGTATATATATATATAGTTATTAAATGTCATTAATATACAAATGTTTGCTATGAGAAGTAATTAAGTTAACTATAGCTACTAAATGTCAGTACCCACTATATGTTTGTTATGTTATGTAGTTATCCCAAAAAATAATGGTTACTATAATGGAGTTCGCTTGATGGGATTAGTTAAGAAATAATGTTATGCCCTTACATTAGTTATAACTTTTGGTATGTGAGGGTAAGCGTTTGATCCTAATAAGTAATATCAGAGCTAATATCATGGGTTTGATGCCTAGGAATGACATGCTGCATGTGCAAGGTGTTGCGAGGGGTACTTTTGAGTAACACCAATATCCTGCTAAGGCGAGGCCTGGGCTGGGATTGCCCAAGTCGAAATCATGACAAGCATAACACTTGCTTGATGGACTTGAATTAAGAAATATAATTGCGTCCTTACAACCAGCTATAGCTTTTGGCATGATTGAATCACATCGAGTTTATTTGTGCAAGCTTATCTTATATTTCTTGTAAAAGTCTATTTGTACACTTGCATTAGTGGACTCTTAGTCGCATCACATTGTAATACTTCGTAAATCCGGGCTAGCGGTGAACATGTTAAATGAGAGTTAACGTGACATTTTAGCCATATAAAGTCCCATCGGGATGAGTTTGGGTGGAAATAGTTGTTTCGGAATCAAGACGAATAGCGAGGTGCATAAGATTAGATAGAATTGGCTAAGTTTTCGATAGGTCTATTTTCCAGCCTCAGTTTGTGAAAATCCGTTGGGAATTTGAGAGAACTTAAAGCATGAAATTTGAAGTCCTTTGAAATACCTTTCCAACGATATATGGTGAAGCTCAAACAGAGCTCTGTACAAAAAGTTATGCACGTTTTACCGAAGCACGCTCGGCAGTCCCCAAACCGAGCTGGGAGCTCGCTGAGGGATTGCCAAAGCGAGGAGTGAGCTAGCTTTGGAGATCGCTTAGCGAGCCAAGGGATACTTCATCCCATTCCTATAAAAGCGACCCTTAGACGATTTTATGTCATTTTTGACGTTCCAACTTCGTTCTAAAGTCCTAAGCATCCTTTTTTCTCCTCTCCTCATCCTCAAACGTCAAGGTAAGATCACTCTAAAAATTCCTAAGCAATTCTAACATTAATTCATGATTAGTAACATGATTCTTCAACCAAAACATAGGATTTTCAAGGTAAATCTTTCTCAAGCGATTCAAAGTTACGTTTTGGAGTTCTTCGTCAGAGATGCAGTTTAGTTCGTTAGATTGGAGCGATTACAGGAATGTAGGGCTTCTATCCACGTATGGGAACATCATTGTTCTTCCCCACGCCACGTTTAGTCCATGAAAACAAGACTTCTCCTAAGATTTAGAAAATTATGTCTCAGTTCATGATAAAACCCTAGATACATGTCAATATTTATATGTTATTATGCTCAATCATGTTTCCATTAATTGTATTCATGAATATCATTTCGGTTACCATGAATCTGTCTGTAATCCACGAATACTCATGTTTTGAATTCCATGGGTTCTCAATTACAAGTCATGAACCAATATTACTCTACTCCATGAACCTTACATCTTTTCATGCTTTATACAAGTTATATATCTATATACATGTAATATTATACTTACAAGTCATGTTTACAAGTCATGTTTACAAGCCATGTTTACAAGTCATGCTTACAAGTCATGTCATAAAAAATACCATGGGCTCAGATGCCACCTATATTCATGTTCATGTTTTGGGAGTAGCATAGGTTTACCGACTAGGTGCAGACCACCTAAAACTACGTATGCTAACGTAGGGTAAGGATCGCTTTGCCCAGTTAGGACGATACCTTCAGACTATTGATTGGATCATTTCATGTCATGTTCATGTCTCATACCCCGGCAAGGTATGGGATTGCTCTCCCGGTCGAGCCAGGTACCAGACTCCATGTACTCATGTGGTGATTTCATGTTGTCGATTATACTATATATATATAGTCTTTACGAACGTGCTATTGCACGCTATTCCCTGTCAACCATGAGAAAAATGTTAGGTTAAGTTATTTGTAATCAGAATCATTTTCTTATGAGGTAGATAAATATTATTAGTTCATACCAATAATAATCCTTTAAAATGATTTTTTTGAATTTGATGAAGTCTTTTGAGGTACAACTTTTACTACTTTTCATCTATTTTTTGTGCAATTTATTATGTTGCGATTTTTTGTCTGCTTTTGTAGTGTGGTGCAGTTATTTTAAGGTACTATTTGTACTACTTTTTATCTATTCTTAGTTTGTGACACAATTTTTGGTGTTGCAGTTTCTTTTTTTAAACTTTTTTCAATTACTTTTTTTCAACGTAATAAAATATATATTCAACCTTTGTTAAAAATAAACAGAAAAAATTGTTTAGTGTTATTGTGTATAGGTGAGAATTTTATGGTATTAGAACTTTGAATTCCATCATAAATTTTTAAAAACTATATTATTAGTTGACTTTAAAAAAAATTATTAGTTGTATTAGAAGTCCGTCAAAATTCCAACGTAATACCTCAGAAACAATGTTGTATTTATAATTATACAAGAATTTTTATTGCATATATTCTAAATATGTTTAATTTAATTATAAAATAGAAATTAAAACGTGGAAAAGTTACCATTTATAAATACTTATCTGAGTTATCTAGTCTACCTGAATCAGAATAAAATAAGGACTGGATATAATATTAATTTTGAGGTATTTGTAAAATTAAAATAAATAAATCATATTCATATTATAAAGAGCATTGTAAAATACAAAGTATAGTATACCGAAAGCTTAATGTCCCTGTATACCCATATCTCTGACGGATGATGTTAAAAGTGGTGCTATTTTACTAAATCTACGTTATTTATATTCTCCAACATATCTTTGTCAATATCAAAAAATATACTCCATCTGTTTCAATTTATGTGAACTCATTTGATTGAGCACAACATTTAAGAAAGAGAGAAAACTTTTGAAACTTGTGATTCAAAATAAGCATTGAAAATTTGTGTCACTGTAAATCATTCATAAAGTGAATTTGTTTCCAAATTAAGAAAGAAGTCATTCATTTTGACACAGACTAAAAAGGAAATAGGTTCAAACAAATTGAAACAGAGAGAGTATCTTTTTAAGATATTGATTAATCTTTTCCAAGAAAACATCAAGCATCATTGTTTCCACACTTGGATTTCCACTCTATAGTTGTATTCTATTGAAGTTGTGATTAGTGGCATTTATTCTTCAACTTTATCCTATACGTGCTAAACCACAAATTTATTTCAACATGGAATTATATAGGTAAAATTGTAGTTGATTTGAAACACTTATTAGAAAAGTAGTATAATTCTATCCAACGAAAGTCATATATTTGAAAGAACAAATTAGGTTATAAAAGGTATTAAAGTCGGTCAATATTTTAAGGTTATTTTGGTCAATCAATATTTATATTCATGTTTTTAAAATAATATAAATATTCATGTCAGATGCTATTCATTCATGTTCAGCTTCCAGTTTCAGTTTCGTATTACTTAATGTATCCATGTTATTGATTTGGGTTGCCCATTCCCCGAGCACCCCACTTACTATTCTTTCATTCAGTTACTTTACATATAAGTACAATTCTAGTGTACTTACGTCCCTTTGCCCAGGGCATGCATTTCATGATGCAGACATTGATTTACATGACGACGGATCTGCTCGATAGGATTCTCGTATCAATTATTGGTGAGTCCCACTTCATTCGGGGTGTTATCTTTATTCCATGTTTATGTCAGGTTATGCAATAGAGGTATGCCGGGGGCCTTGTCCTGGTAAACAGTTTAACATTCAGACTCATGTTCAGATGTTTCATAGACTAGTCTAGCATGTCATGTCAGATATTCAGTTGCGTTTAGCCTTGCTGGTTACAGCATCACGTTTTTCATACTATTTCCGCACTTATGTTTAAAACATTATTTTCAGACTTATGATTACTTAATCTCATGCTTATTCAGACTTTCATGACTCATCTCATATTCCGCATTAGTACATGTACCATGTTGATTCAGCAAGCCATGTGATTCGTTCAGTCACATGCAGTAAGGCACCGAGTGCCGTGTTACGCCCAGGCCATGATTCGGGGCGTGCCACACATAATGTTAACTTTTATCATTCAGAGTTTCTACTCCAATTTTTTAGTTACGTTTAATCATCTAGTACCTGGAATTTATTTATTTAACTAATTATAAGATGATCCTTCAAGAAGCTTAAACCTATATTAAATGAAGAGATACCAACCATCACACAACTTCCCTCGGTGGTCTCCTCCAAATTGATACATATTTGTACCCCCTAAAACAAGCTAATAGTGTTGTTTTCTCCTTCCTAGTATTTCTATACCAAGACCAAACTCCTTCATAAACTTGCAATTCAGCCCAAAATTTTGGAATCATACAAAATCATAGACAGGAAATTTATTCTCTTTTCCTTTTTTTGTACGATTCAACTATTGATGAAAACCTTTGTTCCATTAATAGGCATATTTAGTGATACAAAGATTAGACAAAAAATTCTCCCAAATATGTGCTCATGTTTTAAACGTGTATAATATGTAGAATCCTCATCAGTTTTTCAAAGAATTGTCTTTTCTTGTGCCAATTTGAAGAATACAACTGGCACAGTATGAAAAAGTCTGCTCAACTTTATATAAGTAACTACGAAAGTCATAAAATTATATTTTGTAATTTAAAAGTCACTCAACTTTATTTAATTAGAGCAAAAGTTTATTACTGGTCCGAAAAAGAAGAAGACATTTTCAATGATACCGAAAAAGAAGAAGACATTTTCAATGATACTCAAAGATAAGTGACTTCTAGATTACAAAAAATCGGTTAATAACTTTTTGTAATTTTTTTTTTATTACATAGGGGAAATGGGGAAAGGAATTACAATGTAGGGATTCGAAACCTCACCAACATGGTGAAAGTTCAGTTAGTCAATCAACTGAGCTATTAAGATCCCTACAAAAGAAGTGTTGGTGGCGAGTTTCGAACATGCAACCTATTGCATGAAAAGGGTTATGTAATATTTTAAGTAAAGTTGTGTGACTTTTTTATTGCAAAAATTTAGTTCAGTAATTTTTTTGTACGAAAAAAGTAAAATTGAGCTATCATCTGTAACATTTTCTTTTCTTTTTCCATTTTGTCATTCTTTTTGTGTGATCAATCGCTAGATTACAACATTATACATGATCACGATTCACGATCACATGCTTACTTTAAAATTATTATTTTTTTCCGCTTAATATCCAGTACATGTCCCGATTAATTTGTATATGCAGAGTGTAAGATCCATTAAAGTGGGGAATCTGTCCTACCAGGATATTTTTCGTTTCCAGAACTTGAACGAAACTTATGATTGACGGTAACAATATGCAGATTTTTTGTTCATTCGGAAGATAATAAATATTAGTTTTCGATTTGTTATTTTCTTAATGTAAATAAATCTTTGATAAGATTGCTCACCTTGGAGAATGAAGAATAATTGTGGATGAATATTGCATGCTGATCCAATAACAATTGGGAGGCATATAATATTGACTTATGATTCAGAATATAATTCCAAAAGAATTTGTCTGAAAAGGAAAAATTCAAAAGAAATTTTCGATCATCGTATCTAAATAAAAATTTGTTAGGAATGAAATAAGGAGGGAAAACTATCAATTGCAAACCTTGAACGACGATAAATAAGATGACAAAGAAAAGGATACTAAAAAGACATAATATTTTAATAGGGTTTGGTCAATTGACCTACACATGAAAAACTAATATAAAAAAACATAAAACCTATTGAGAGAATTATCTCTCCCTAAACAAGACTCTTTAATACATTGTGTATGTTATTGTGTTCTAGTTATGGGAAGGAGGCCTTCAATTTATAGATGTCCAAAACTTTTCCTTTAAGACAAGAAATAGTCAATATGAAAGAGAATTATATTTTCCTTTCAGGAAAAAGTAAAAGCAATTATGGTAATATTCCGAATTTCCTTCAAGAGAAAAGTAAAACTCAAATTTGGTACGAAAAGGACAAAAAACCCTACAAAATTATCTTGTATGCAATCTACAAGAACGAATATGTCTCCGGCCCTCTAAGAATTCTCGTGCAATTAAGGCTAAAAAAGTGAATGAAATAATGAAAATAAATTTAAGAAAAAAGAAAATATGTCGGATCCAGAATTTTGACTTTATGTGTTCGTACTTGGAAGTTTACTATGATTATTTAGTGTACTGAATTCAAAATATATAGTTTGTACTTAATTAATGAAATATTTTTAAATAGAAGACTAAAATAACAAAGTCCATCAAAAAATGTTAATACTAAAGTAATTTGCGGTTAGAGTTATAGGACTTCCACTCTAAGGGCTCGTTTGGTATGATTGATAAGCAAAAATAGTCCTGGGATAAAAATTTAGTGCCGCCTTATCCCACGTTTGGTTGGAATAAAAACTCGGGATAACTAATTCCGGGATTAAAGTATTTTTTTATCCCACATTGAGGGTGGAATAACAATCCCGGAAAAACTAATCCCGGCATTAGTTATCCCGGGATAGCTTGTTTTCTAACCAAACGAGCCCTAAAAGTCATGGAATAACACCTCATAGAGTGACAAAATATAACATAACGAACACCACATGGATCGATTGTCACACCCCTTTTCCCATTTTTGTGATAAGGTCTGTTATCAAACTTTGTCATTTTGTAATGAGGTGGTGTAATCCCATTTATTCCCCTTTTCTTTTTGTCATTTTTTTTATTCTAAAAGGATGAAAATATTAATTGAATAGTTAATTCTAGACTAAAAAATACTACATCGGATAACTAAATTTAAATTAAAAGAAAAAATCTATTTTTGGCAAATTTTCTTTTTCTTTAAAAATGAACTAAAACATTTAAATCGAAGAAAGGCAACACCTATTTTTGTGATTTTCGATTTTTCAAACAAAACCTACTAAACAAAATGTCCAAACCATATTTAAAGGAAAATTTAGATACTAGAAGGAGAAAATACCCCGGGGAGGGTAAAAAATTACGTGTCTACAGCTGCCCCTATTTGATTGGGAACACGAAGAGTTTTCAAACAAACAAGTAGACAAAGAGACTAGTTTGACCCTACCGTTGTTCTAAAAGGAAGGGAAACAAAGAAGATGATGCAACCGAGCCCTAGTTTTGGGCATCCTACATATCCCGGGTTATAAGGGAATCAGGTCACGTGTAGTTCAAAAGTAAGAAGGGAGATGAAACATATTGAGGTGAATAGTCGAGCGAGGTCCTGTCGAGACTCCGGTCCGCGGTCCTATTATTACATCAAATGAAAGACAAAAGTGAAAGAAAATACAAGCATAGGATCTTAGCTATGGAGCTTCTCTTGAATCTTGACCCGAATCTTTATGTTTTCCCAAGTGTGAGATAAACACTTCGATCTCGAATTGAACTTGAAAGTAAACTCCATGCTTCAGGCGGGGTCCTAATCTTGAAATTGAAAAGCAGTTGAATGTTGACCCTATTGTTCAGGCGGGCTCCTGCTATTTCTAACTGAAAGTACACCCTATCCTTCAGGCGGGCTCCTGAACTTGAAATTGAAAGATGTCCCTATTATCCAGGGGGGTTCCTGAACTTGAAATTGAAAGATGGCCCTATTCTGCGGGCGGGTTCTTGATCATCCCATTCTTCAGGCGGGTCCTGACTTGCTCCCATTCTTCAGGCGGGTCCTAACTTTCTTACAATTCTTCAGGCGGGTCCTGACTTGCTTCCCATTCTTCAGGCGGGTCCTAACTTTCTTACAATTCTTCAGGCGGGTCCTGACTTGCTTCTCATTCTTCAGGCGGGTCCTGACTTGTTTCCCATTCTTCAAGCGGGTCCTGACTTGCTCCCATTATTCAGGCGGGTCCTGACTTACTTTCCATTCTTCAGGCGGGTCCTGACTTGCTCCCATTCTTCAGGAAGGTCCTGACTTGCTTCCCATTCTTCAGGCGGGTCCTGACTTGCTTTCCATTCTTCAAACGGGTCCTGACTTGCTTCCCATTCTTCAGGCGGGTCCTGACTTGCTTCCCATTCTTCAGGCGGGTCCTGACTTGCTTCCCATTCTTCAGGCGGGTCCTGACTTCTTCCCATTCTACAGGCGGGTCCTGACTTTCTTCCCATTCTTCAGGCGGGTCCTGACTTGCTTCCCATTTTTCAGGCGGGTCCTGACTTTCTTCCCATTCCTCAGGCGGGTCCTGACTTGCTTCCCATTCCTCAGGCGGGTCCTGACTTGCTTCTCATTCTTCAGGCGGGTCCTGACTTGCTTCCCATTCTTCAAGCGGGTCCTGACTTGCTTTCCATTATTCAGGCGGGTCCTGACTTGCTTCCCATTCTTCAGGCGGGTCCTGACTTCTTCCCATTCTTCAGGCGGGTCCTGACTTTCCTCCTATTCTTCAGGCGGGTCCTGACTTTCCTCCCATTCTTCAGGCGGGTCCTGACTTGGTTCCCATTTTTCAGGCGGGTCCTGACTTGTTCCCATTCTTCAGGCGGGTCCTGACTTGTTTCTCATTCTTCAGGCGGGTCCTGACTTGTTCCCATTCTTCAGGCGGGTCCTGACTTTCTTCTCATTCTTCAGGCGGGTCCTGACTTGCTTCTCATTTTTCAGGCGGGTCCTGACTTGCTTCCCATTCTTCAGGTGGGTCCTGACTTGTTCCCATTCTTCAGGCGGGTCCTGCACATCCAAGACAAACAACACGAACAAAATTTTCTGCCCCAGTTTGTACTAGGAAAATTTTTGTGAGTGTTAGCAGAATCATAAACTCTTTGTAAGATAATTCAATGATGTAAGTAAAATCAAACGCTCTAACTAGGAAGTGCCTCTCCTAAAAGAAAAACCTGAAAGACCTAAACTGAGAAGTGAGTCTCTTAGGGGTTAAAATCGAAAGACTCTGACTAGGAAGTGCGTCTCCTAGGCGTAAAGGTTCAAATTAGGAAGTGCGTCTCCTAATAGCAAAATGTGAAAGACCCAGGCTAGGAAGTGCGTCTTCTAGGGGTTACATTATAAATAATTTAAAAATTGATTAATTTTTGTTGCTTACAAACCTATGTTGTGCCATCGCCTTTGGTGTTGGCAATTTGAGGAAATGCGCCCTTCGAATATTCGGGCTCTGAAGCCTCTGATTTGAAGATAGCACCCATTCTTGTTTCAAACAAAGAAAATTTGTGAGTTTAAAAGCATGGTGGTTGGTTTGTGGCTTGGCTGTGAAAGCAACTGCTTTTGCACTCATCTTGTTTGACTCCGCTTTTAGACAGTTATCGCATCTCGTTGACCCACGGTATTACTAACTCAAACATTGTTGCCAAAATGTCTCAGAAGTAACTTCAACACCAAACCATACATCTCTTGTTTCATAATGTCCGTTAACTCAAACTTTATTGAACCTTGTATTTCACTGAATCCAGAACCTATTAACGATCGACAGCTGGTTGAGTACCTTACGCCGACTGAATTATCTTACCATCATGTGCTAGCCAAGATGTTTTGCTTCGCAATTGGGAAAACTGGTAGCAAGTTTTGTGATCCTTTCTTACTTATCTCGCAACAGAATGACTCAAAAGAAAAAGCATGAAATCGAAATGATGAAAGAAAAATAAAAGATAAAGATGAAAAGAGGTCAACAAAGGATGTCCCCTCCAAGAAAGAAAAGAACGGGGAAAACTTATCTGAATGTTGTAGCCAGCTCCAATGATATGACATGCATTTTGGCTTAATCAGTCTGATTTGTCCATCCTAATTATTCATAAACTCTTACTAACCCTTTGACTTCGAAACCGAATGTCTACACCCAACAACTGCGTCAAAACCTAGACTTTCATACAACTAGTGGCGCCCGAAGGTTTTTTACCAACAAGTCTCACTCATTTTCAATTCTCTCAGCTCACATTGCCTTACGATGCCCGTGAGGGTTTTCACCAATAAGACTCTCTCATTTTCAATTCTCTCAACTCACCATTGCCTTACGGTGCCCATGAGGGTTTTCACCAATACGACTATCTCATTTTCATTTTTTTCTTCCATTTCCCTTATGCTGATGCCACAAGTGATGCCAATGATGCAAACGCCTTATACTCATGGCTTGCTCAGCCTTGACATTCTTAATGATTGATGTGAAGGTCTTTTATTTGATTGTAATGTGGCTTTTTGTCACGACCCAACCCCGTGGGCCGCGACCAGTGCCCTAGCTGGGCACCTATACGTACCCGATACCCAAATTAGCATATTATCAGAATAATAATATAGTAATAACATTAGTGGATGCTACAGAATTTAGCAGAAGAGCAGACTTGGCACACAGAAGCCGATAAGGCTATCATAAAACAAAACATCCCAAACATATGTACAGAACCCACACAGATGTATCCACATACCTCTACAGAACATATCATAATCATAAGACGGGACAGGGCCCCGTCATACCTAGAACAACGTACATATCCAGATAGCAGTGACAGACTGTACCAAAAGATGGGCTCTGAGGAAGGGAGCGCCCCAAAATAGCAGAAATGGGATCCTAAACGTGTGGATCAGCAAACCTGTCGTCTGTACCTGCGCGGCATGAAAACGCAGCCCCCGAAGAAAGGGGGTCAGTACGAAATATGTACTGAATATGTAAAGCGGAATCACAGAAGTCAAATCATAATGGTTACAGAAAATGAGTACAGAATCCAGAGTGTCAAATGCATATTTCCAAAACAGACAGAATGCGTACAGAAACATATGTCATATCATATCATATCATATCCGGTACCTGCCACGGGACTCGGCAGACAGAATGTGGCCACCCTCCCGACGCTGGTGCCACTATACAGAGGAATCAGAAAAAGGGGCGTGGCCCCGTATCATATAATGTCATATCAAAATGGCCATAACAGATCAGATCAGAATAGGCGGACATGGCACATCATACTCCACAGACCCATGTACGCGTATACCTGCCCCCTCACATCGGGACGCGGCGAACAATGCAGAGAATTACGCTTGACAACATATCCTGGCCCGGGCTCAGTGTGGGAAACATTGGGACATCCACGAATGGAGTAGTGAGAGACTAATGCAATTTAAAAATATCATAAATGGTTTCAAAGACTCGATGAAGCGTATCAAAGCCAAACAAATCCAATGGAGTCGGACGAAATCAGAATTAATACAATTCGGATATCATAATAATTTACAGAAATATAACCTTCCTGAAGTCATTCCGAGTGTCAAAATAATTTATAAGATTTAATAGAATATTTAAAATAATATTCTTTAAGCGATTAGTAGGGTAATCAAAACATTTCTTTCAAAAATCGCTTAGAAAGTAAGCTTTAGCATATTAGGGGCAAAACCGGAAATAGTGGGCCCGCCTTGGGACAAACAAGACGGCGGGCTCAAATTGTGCCCTCTAAGCATATAGTATCACCTAAAAAGGTTATACAGACATTCTATGACTTTCTGAATCATTTAGAGCAAAATTGCATAATTTCAAAAAAAGCGTATCAAAATGGTTCAATTCTACTGAAGGAAAAACTGAAATTTTGTCTTGCGGATTCCGAGGGCCAAGAGGTCCTTCGAGGCCCGGATCCGACCCTAACACACTAGGGGCATGCCAAGGGAAGAATTGGGTTTGCTTTACATACCTTTCACGCTCCTTAAGCCTTTCCAAACTCACTTCCCGTTTCGTCAAAAAACTGCAATTGGTCAAGTTTACCAATTGTAAGCTATGAATACCAAAGTTCCAACTTAATGCATATTTGGCTACCGAAATTTCGGCAGCACTTCCCCTATACATATAGCACCCCGAGAATTCAAATCGGCTATAATTCATCAACAACAACCCAAACGACAACATCAATATCAACAATAAACATTAAAAACACAAATATCCTTCAACTAGTCATTTTTCTCACAAGTTGACATAATATTCAATTCAACCCAAACTTTCGAACTAACATCATGATTTCACATCCATTATCACTCAAGATCATCACAATATAGATTTAGAGACATTTCATATCATTTTCCTTAAGATATACACTCGATATACATAATATACAACTTTCCGCCAAAATCATAACTTATGCAAAACACCAAATCTTTGGCATACAACTTCATAACAAGTTTCCAACTTCCAAATTCATCAATGATCATCTTAATTCACAACCAAACAACTTCATTTCCTTAATGTCGGAAAATCATACTAAAACGACATAAGTGTTTACATTCCAATTCAATACAAACTTATATCATTCTAACTTCATTTCCATGCCAAGCATTACAACAACACTCCAATACACTAAACAAACTTAATCCATTTCATTCCCAAGCCAAATATACCACACGGCCATATGCTTATTTTTCCATATCAACTAAATTCATCCAACTTTCAATTCCCATATGCATTTCATCACAATTACAACTAGAATATAACATAAATTCAACACAACTTGGCTATACAACATATATATACACACGGCTACAAGCCATATACCAAACCCACATTGCAAACTTCCATTTTTCCATACAATCAACACATTTCTATATACTACAACACAATCAAAACTTCATAACACAATAAAAAGGTAGAAATTCTTACCTTTTCTTCAAGTCTTCTTCACTTGAACTTGTGTTCACTTTGAGGAATCTAATGCTTCCCACTCCAAACCAACTATACCAAGATGCAAAGGAACCTTGACTTAGTAGGAAAACAACAAGAATTGAATTTTTAGAACAATATTTATGGTGGCTATTTTTGCACCTCAAACCCGAAATGGTCTTCTTTCTCTCCTTCTATTTTCTTTGTTGTTCTTATCTCTAATTTCTTAAGTCTTCTATGGTATATGTAGTTGAAGTGCTTGGTCACATGACCAAGCACATGACCAACTAAAATTGGGCTTGGATCATGGCCTAATGTGGCCGGCCATACACCCCTTTTTGGGCCTCACTTACAATTCAATTTTTGAGCCCAATAACTTATGGATCGTATTTTATAATTCCCGAAACTAATTTCCAAAATTCCAAAATTACCCTTAACCTTGTCCCACACTTTCATGACTCTATTCTTTCATGCATAACTCCTACGTTCAACAAAATATCAAATTTGACCTCGTATCTCAAGAATCCATTATTTATCGAATTTTTTCAAACGTGTGAAAACACGGGATTTAACATCCTCCCCCCCCCCCCTTTAGAACATTCGTCCTCGAATGTAAAATTAATCTTATAGGGATGGAAAATACTTTGGGGGAGTTCATGCTTATAAACGACACATATGACATACGATTGATATTGAAATGGAATTAAGCAGGAATTTAAGGTTACCTGTGGGTATAGGGAACAGATGAGGATATTTCTTTTTCATTTCCTCTTCGGCCTCCCATGTCATTTTCTCCCTATTCTCGTTCCGCCACAGTACCTTAACAGAGGCTACATATTTATTCCGGAGCCTCCTTACCTGACGATCCAAAATAGATACGGGCTGCTCCTCGTACGATAGTTGCTCCGACACCTGAATATCATCCGCAGGGAAAATTCTGGAAGGGTCACCAATGCATCTGCGGAGCATAGAGACATGGAACACCGGATGTACCGCTTCCAAATCAGATGGAAAATCTAACTCATAGGCGACATTTCCAACCTTCCGAACAATCTGATAAGGCCCAATATAACGCGGACTGAGCTTACCCTTTTTGCCGAACCGCATCACGCCTTTCATAGGCGATACCTTCAGAAATACCCAATCGCCTACCTGAAACTCCAACGGTCGACGCCGTTTATCCGCGTATGACTTCTGTCGACTCTGGGCTGCCAACAGTCGCTCTCGAATAAGTTTCACCTTGTCCACGGCCTGCTGGACCATATCTGGGCCAATCAACTCTGTCTCGCCAATATCAAACCAGCCGATCGGCGATCTGCACTTCCTGCCATATAAAGCCTCGTACAGAGCCATCTGGATGCTGGAATGGTAACTGTTATTATATGAGAACTCAATCAACGGCAAGTGATCATCCCAGCTGCCTCTGAAATCAATAACGCAGGCCCGCAACATATCCTCCAACGTCTGTATAGTGCGCTCGGCCTGTCCGTCGCTCTGAGGATGAAAGGTTGTGCTCAGACTCACCTGAGTCCCTAGACCCTCCTGAAAAGACCTCCAGAAATGCGCCGTAAACTGGGCGCCTCTGTCAGAAATAATAGATAGAGGAACTCCGTGAAGCTTCACAATCTCTCTAATATAGAGCCTGGCATAATCCTCGGCGGAATAAGTAGTCCTAACGGGAAGAAAGTGGGCTGATTTCGTCAGCCTATCCACAACGACCCAGATGGAATCATACTTCCGTAGAGTGCGAGGCAAACCTGTAATGAAGTCCATATTAATAACCTCCCACTTCCAAGTCGGGATTTCCATTTCCTGCAACAGTCCACCCAGCTTCTGATGCTCAATCTTGACCTGCTGACAATTAGGACACTGGGCGACGAACTCTGCAATATCCTGCTTCATACCGTCCCACCAGTACAAGCATCGAAGATCATGGTACATCTTCGTAGACCCAGGATGGACCGAATAGCGAGCATAATGTGCCTCGCTCATGACCTGCTGCCGAAGGCCTGCAATATCAGGTACACACAACCTGCCTCTGTATAACATAGTGCCGTCCGGTGAAAACTCGAACAGAGTTCTCTCCTTATCATAGGTTGTGTCCCTGTACCGAGCTAAGACAGGATCCTCGAACTGATGCCGCTTAATATCGTCCCTGATGGATGACTCAGAAACCCCTCGAACAGAAATCTGGGTATCTCCAGAATCGGCCAGACGAACCCCGAGACTAGCCAACTGCTGAACATCACGGGCTATCTCTCTCCTGTCTGGCTGTAAATCGGCCAAACTGCCCATAGACTTCCGACTGAGCGCGTCTGCAACAACATTAGCCTTGCCCGGATGATACAAAATATCTACATCATAATCTTTCAGAAGCTCCAGCCACCTTCGCTGCCGCAAATTAAGCTCTCTCTGTCTGAAAATATACTGGAGACTCTTATGATCAGTATAGATATCCACATGAACGCCATATAAATAGTGTCTCCATATCTTCAGAGCATGAATCACCGCTGCAAGCTCCAAATCGTGGGTAGGATAATTCTTCTCATGCTTTTTGAGCTGCCGGGAAGCATACGCTATAACTCTGCCGTGCTGCATCAATACACAGCCTAACCCCATGCCAGAAGCGTCACAATAAATAACATACCCGTCCGGTCCCTCTGGAAGAGTCAGAACTGGGGCTGTAGTCAGCTTCTCCTTCAGCAACTAGAAGCTCCGTTCACAAGCGTCAGACCACTGGAACTTAGCTCCCTTCTGAGTCAACCTTGTCAAAGGCGATGAAATCGAAGCAAACTTCTCCACAAACCTCCTGTAATAACCTGCTAGCCCCAGGAAACTGCGTACCTCTGTGGGCGTCGTAGGTCTAGGCCAATTCTTCACGGCCTCAATCTTCTGTGTGTCCACCCGGACACCATCAGCTGCAATAACATGCCCCAAGAAAGCCACTGAAGACAACCAGAATTCACACTTAGAAAATTTGGCATATAATTTCTGATGCTGGAGTACCCCTAATACCGATCTCAGATGATCTGCGTGCTCCGCCTCAGACCGAGAATAAACCAGGATATCATCAATGAATACAATTACGAACATATCCAAGAATGGCCTGAATACCCGGTTCATCAATTCCATGAATATTGCGGGGGCATTAGTAAGCCCAAAAGACATAACCCTGAACTCATAATGCTCATATCGGGTCCGGAAAGCTGTCTTAGGGATATCGGCCTCTCGTACTCGTACCTGGTGGTAGCCGGATCGAAGATCTATCTTCGAAAAACACTTAGCGCCCTGCAGCTGATCAAACAAATCATCAATCCTGGGGAGGGGGTATTTATTCTTTATAGTTACCTTATTCAGCTGCCGATAATCAATACACATACGCAGCGACCCGTCCTTTTTAGGCACAAATAATACCGGGGCTCCCCAAGGCGAAGTACTGGGTCTGATGAAGCCCTTATCTAACAAATCCTTCAGCTGCTCTTTCAATTCCTTTAATTCTGCAGGCGCCATTCTATACGGAGGAATAGAGATAGGCTGAGTGTCTGGGAGTAAGTCAATAGAGAAGTCTATCTCTCGCTCTGGAGGAAGACCTGGAAGCTCGTCGGGGAAAACATCTGGAAACTCATTAATCACGGGGACTGACTGAAGTGTCGGCGTCTCGGCGTCCAAGTCTTGCACCCGAACCAGATGATAGATATAACCCTTTCTGATCATTTTCTTTGCCTTAAGGTATGAAATAAACTTACCTTTCGGCGATGCTGTATTACCAGCCCAATTTATAACTGGCTCCCCGGGAAACTGGAAGCGAACTACCTTATTCTGGCAGTCAACATTAGCGTAACAGGAAGCTAGCCAATCCATACCCATAATAACATCAAATTCAGTCATATCTAACTCTACCAGATCTGCCTTAGTGTCACGGTCACAAACAATCACAGAACAGTCTTTATAAACCTGTTTAGCTACAACAAAATCCCCTATCGGTGTGGCTACCTCAAATGGCTCTATAGGTTCAGACATAATACCAATTTTACCGGCAACAAGGGGTGAAATATATGATAAAGTCGAACCTGGATCAATTAGTGCATACACAGATCGAGAGAAGACCAATAAAGTACCTGTGACGACATTAGGAGATGCCTCCTGATCCTGGCGGCTGGCCAAAGCATAAATGCGGTTCGAAGGACCGCTAATACCAGAAGCTCCACCACGGCCTCTGCCACGACCCGCTGGTGCCGAAATACCCTGCCCCGTAGGGCGCATAGCCACTGACGAAGATGAAGACCCAGCGGCTGATCCGGTAGGCTGCGCTGCACCACCTGAACTACCCTTATATGGGCAATCTCTCACAGAATGGCCCTGACGGCCACAAGAAAAGCACGCACCGGTGGCTCTGTAGCACTCTCCCGTATGGTATCTGCCGCAAAAAGAACACTGAACCCTGGGTGGCCTCATCTGACCAGAACCCCTATCTGTCCGCGAACCTGAAGCCCTGGAGCTCTGGCCCGCTCCTAAATACCCTGGGCTATCAAATCTGCGACCTGTAGACTGGGGAGGTGCGCTCTGCGCCGGCTGAGATGAAAATTTGCTAGGCTGCTGCGGCTGTTGGGGCTGTCTGCCCCGAAAATCACCAGATGACCTGGCCCTCTTGGGCTGTCTCCGATCCTGGCCCCTGTCAGGCTGGTGTCCCCCTCTGCCCCGATCCTCCATGCCCTGGGCGTGGGCCTGAATACGGGCAATGTCCATACCGGGCTGAGCAGCCAATACTAAGCAGCTATCAACAAAATACCGATCCAGCCCCATAATATATCTGTGCATCCGGTCCGCCATAGTAGCCACCACAGTAGGTGCATATCGGGCCAAGGAATCAAACTCCAAACTATAGTCCCGGACACTGCGGCCCTTCTGCCTCAATAATAAGAATTTATCAGATCTGGCTCGTCGCAACTCTGGGGGGCAGAAAATGTCCAAGAAATGCCTGAGAAAAATCGCCCCAAACTGCTGGAGGAGCGCCGTCCCCCCTGGATAGCCCCCATGACTCGTACCAGTTTGCCGCCACATCATATAACCGGTACGAAGCTAACGCGACTGACTCTGTCTCGGAAGCATTAATCAAATCTAGAGTGCGTCGCATCTTCCTGATAAACTCCTCAGGATCCTCCTCGGGCTTTGTCCCGAAGAACTCTGGAGGACTACAAGTCAAAAACTCACGGGCTCTCGAACTGTCACGCCTGACTGCCCGGTCACCTCCCAGTCCATGCCCCTGAACCTGCCCTGCCACAAGTCTCGTCAGCAACTGGACTGCCTCCCTCATAGACTGATCCTCAGTGCCTGGCCGTGGAGCTGGAGGCTCAGGTACTGGAACTGCGAGAGCTGGCGGTGGAGCCGCCCCCCGATCTGCAGCTACGGTTGCCCCTATCTCCTCCACGAGTGGCGGTGTAGAAGAACCCTCTGTCTGGGGCAAAGTCTCCGGAGTAATATGTGCCTGGGCCCTGGTAATCCTCTGGACCTGGCTAGTCTCTCCCAAGGCTGCTGACTTGGCCTTTTGGGCCGCTGTTGCCTTTTTTGGAGGCATATCTGCAAACATAGCCACTCGTTAGGGAGGGGTCATCCTGATAACACAGCTCTATCGCACGATCTAAGACAGAAAGAAGGGTAGTATCCTAAATGCCCTGTAGCCTCCTGTTTATAGGCGTGGTGCACAACACACCGATAAACAAGACTCTACTAAACACGGTCTGTGGACATTCCAAGGACGAACTGCTCTGATACCACTTTTATCACGACCCAACCCCTTGGGCCGCGACCAGTGCCCTAGCTGGGCACCTATACGTACCCGATACCCAAATTAACATATTATCAGAATAATAATATAGTAATAACATTAGTGGATGCTACAGAATTTAGCAGAAGAGCAGACTTGGCACACAGAAGCCGATAAGGCTATCATAAAACAAAACATCCCAAACATATGTACAGAACCCACACAGATGTATCCACATACCTCTACAGAACATATCATAATCATAAGACGGGACAGGGCCCCGTCATACCTAGAACAACGTACATATCCAGATAGCAGTGACAGACTGTACCAAAAGATGGGCTCTGAGGAAGGGAGCGCCCCAAAATAGCAGAAATGGGATCCTAAACGTGTGGATCAGCAAACCTGTCGTCTGTACCTGCGCGGCATGAAAACGCAGCCCCCGAAGAAAGGGGGTCAGTACGAAATATGTACTGAATATGTAAAGCGGAATCACAGAAGTCAAATCATAATGGTTACAGAAAATGAGTACAGAATCCAGAGTGTCAAATGCATATTTCCAAAACAGACAGAATGCGTACAGAAACATATGTCATATCATATCATATCATATCCGGTCCCTGCCACGGGACTCGGCAGACAGAATGTGGCCACCCTCCCGACGCTGGTGCCACTATACAGAGGAATCAGAAAAAGGGGCGTGGCCCCGTATCATATAATGTCATATCAAAATGGCCATAACAGATCAGATCAGAATAGGCGGACATGGCACATCATACTCCACAGACCCATGTACGCGTATACCTGCCCCCTCACATCGGGACGCGGCGAACAATGCAGAGAATTACGCTTGACAACATATCCTGGCCCGGGCTCAGTGTGGGAAACATTGGGACATCCACGAATGGAGTAGTGAGAGACTAATGCAATTTAAAAATATCATAAATGGTTTCAAAGACTCGATGAAGCGTATCAAAGCCAAACAAATCCAATGGAGTCGGACGAAATCAGAATTAATACAATTCGGATATCATAATAATTTACAGAAATATAACCTTCCTGAAGTCATTCCGAGTGTCAAAATAATTTATAAGATTTAATAGAATATTTAAAATAATATTCTTTAAGCGATTAGTAGGGTAATCAAAACATTTCTTTCAAAAATCGCTTAGAAAGTAAGCTTTAGCATATTAGGGGCAAAACCGGAAATAGTGGGCCCGCCTTGGGACAAACAAGACGGCGGGCTCAAATTGTGCCCTCTAAGCATATAGTATCACCTAAAAAGGTTATACAGACATTCTATGACTTTCTGAATCATTTAGAGCAAAATTGCATAATTTCAAAAAAAGCGTATCAAAATGGTTCAATTCTACTGAAGGAAAAACTGAAATTTTGTCTTGCGGATTCCGAGGGCCAAGAGGTCCTTCGAGGCCCGGATCCGACCCTAACACACTAGGGGCATGCCAAGGGAAGAATTGGGTTTGCTTTACATACCTTTCACGCTCCTTAAGCCTTTCCAAACTCACTTCCCGTTTCGTCAAAAAACTGCAATTGGTCAAGTTTACCAATTGTAAGCTATGAATACCAAAGTTCCAACTTAATGCATATTTGGCTACCGAAATTTCGGCAGCACTTCCCCTATACATATAGCACCCCGAGAATTCAAATCGGCTATAATTCATCAACAACAACCCAAACGACAACATCAATATCAACAATAAACATTAAAAACACAAATATCCTTCAACTAGTCATTTTTCTCACAAGTTGACATAATATTCAATTCAACCCAAACTTTCGAACTAACATCATGATTTCACATCCATTATCACTCAAGATCATCACAATATAGATTTAGAGACATTTCATATCATTTTCCTTAAGATATACACTCGATATACATAATATACAACTTTCCGCCAAAATCATAACTTATGCAAAACACCAAATCTTTGGCATACAACTTCATAACAAGTTTCCAACTTCCAAATTCATCAATGATCATCTTAATTCACAACCAAACAACTTCATTTCCTTAATGTCGGAAAATCATACTAAAACGACATAAGTGTTTACATTCCAATTCAATACAAACTTATATCATTCTAACTTCATTTCCATGCCAAGCATTACAACAACACTCCAATACACTAAACAAACTTAATCCATTTCATTCCCAAGCCAAATATACCACACGGCCATATGCTTATTTTTCCATATCAACTAAATTCATCCAACTTTCAATTCCCATATGCATTTCATCACAATTACAACTAGAATATAACATAAATTCAACACAACTTGGCTATACAACATATATATACACACGGCTACAAGCCATATACCAAACCCACATTGCAAACTTCCATTTTTCCATACAATCAACACATTTCTATATACTACAACACAATCAAAACTTCATAACACAATAAAAAGGTAGAAATTCTTACCTTTTCTTCAAGTCTTCTTCACTTGAACTTGTGTTCACTTTGAGGAATCTAATGCTTCCCACTCCAAACCAACTATACCAAGATGCAAAGGAACCTTGACTTAGTAGGAAAACAACAAGAATTGAATTTTTAGAACAATATTTATGGTGGCTATTTTTGCACCTCAAACCCGAAATGGTCTTCTTTCTCTCCTTCTATTTTCTTTGTTGTTCTTATCTCTAATTTCTTAAGTCTTCTATGGTATATGTAGTTGAAGTGCTTGGTCACATGACCAAGCACATGACCAACTAAAATTGGGCTTGGATCATGGCCTAATGTGGCCGGCCATACACCCCTTTTTGGGCCTCACTTACAATTCAATTTTTGAGCCCAATAACTTATGGATCGTATTTTATAATTCCCGAAACTAATTTCCAAAATTCCAAAATTACCCTTAACCTTGTCCCACACTTTCATGACTCTATTCTTTCATGCATAACTCCTACGTTCAACAAAATATCAAATTTGACCTCGTATCTCAAGAATCCATTATTTATCGAATTTTTCCAAACGTGTGAAAACACGGGATATAACACTTTTGGATAGGGTTAGAAATAAAGGATGGTATGGAGGCTCAAAGACAATACAAAAGTAATAAGGGATGAGACTTACAACGTTTGGAATCGACTCAAAAGAAAACAATAACTTCTGTCCCAGTTTCTTCGAAACGGGAAATTTTGGATTTTCTTTGGTTGGACCGAACCCCAGAATAGGGCTGCCTACGTATCCTGCCGAGACAAGAATCAGGTCAAACGTAGTTCAGGAAGCTCATTTCTTGTGTGTTTCTCTTCGTTTTTTTTCTTTTTTGTTTTTGTTTTTTATGTGTGTTTTTTTTATGCTTTTTTGTTTTTTCTTTTTTCTTTCAACTCTTTTCTCCTCATTTTGACTTTCTCCTTACCTTTTCACTTTTCTCTTCCGACTTTTTTTTTTGTACTGTACTTTGATTCCAAAAGAGGGATATGAAAGAAAATAAAACTAAGGCTCAAAAGGGCTAGCAAAGGGTGACACAATGTTCGGATAGCAGAATGAAATGCCTTCGTCATACCAATCCTTTAAGATGTCAAGTACAAAGCATGCGATTCGAGAATGAGAAGTGAAAATCATACGGTATATCTTTACAATGGATGACTCAAGTTAATCGGAGAGCACTTGCTTTTTGACTTCTCTTGATATTGACCCACTTCAAATCACTTGGGATGAACATATTGTTATACGCTAGTACCATTCTCACGGTTCCAAAGTACTCGCCTTAGTTTCATTCAAGCCAGACTTCAGCTTACTCTCAAAATGTTTTAGTACTCTACTATTTCCTCCCATGTTTTTCTTTACCATTTTTAATCCTTTGGGTGCATTTCTTATGTAATTAAACTAGCCTTCAAGATCTGGCTAAAGATATCCGCATGCATGTCATGTCAGTAGAACCAGCCTGAAAAGAACTATACAAAAGAAAAATTAAAGAAAATATACTAGGAAATGACAATACAAAAACTTTTTTTTTTATTATTATTAAACAAAATGATAGAAGGGTTGTGGACATTAAAACAAGCAAAAAATTTCTAGATTACAACCCTAGAATAACCTGGATAACAGAAGGAACATCAAAACAAACTACCAAGACTCCTTCCTAGAGGGGAGAGGAGTGACTTCCCAACTGCAAAGCTGTCATCTTAGCCACTAAGTTGCACATAAGCATTACTTGAACCATTATCATTTTCAATCAAATTATTCTCAGCAAACAAGTTCTGGGTCCCTTTAACCAATTCATCCTTATCAACTTCTGGAACTGAGACTGATAGCCCGAGAGGTTTCCCAGATGCCTCTCTTCTCTGTTGTCTATCTTTCTTGTATTTCGGCCTAGGTCGAAAGTTGGAGCTGGTACGAGGTCGGTATGCTTGTGGGGTCGGGTAAGAACCTTGTGGAGCTGGTGCGCACCATTGTTGGTAAGGATGTGGTTGAGCATATGGCTGTGCACCACAGGAAAAGTATTGAAGAGGTGGCATAGAATATTGAGGGTCTTGTGGAGGGAAGTAATGTTGAGGTTGAGTGTATAGAGTTTGGGCATAGACTTGAGGTTGTGGCTGGGTATATGAGCGAGATCGACCCCTCACACCTCGACGCGATTCTGGTATAATCATGGCTACATCATCATTTTCCCTCATGTCGCTCAGGCTTCCGGAACCATTTTGAGTTACTTCAGCATTTACTTCCATGTCAGCAAAACTCATGATACGCCCTGTTTTGATTCCATCTTCTATCATTTCCCCCATCTTAATGACCTCAATAAACGGTTTGCCCAGTGCCGGGAGCATGTGTTGATAGTATTCTTCAGTTTGGGCTTGGAGAAAAGTATCTACAACCTCACCTTCTACCATTGGAGGCTTTACTCTAGCAGCCTGCTCTCTCCACCTAATGGCGAATTCCCTGAAACTTTCTGTAGATTTCTTCTGCACCTTGGTCATGGACATTTTATCTGGAGCAATGTCTATATTATACTGAAATTGTCGCACAAACTCTTGAGCCATGTCATCCCAAATATGCCACTTAATGACGTCCTGATCAGTGAACCAATCCGAGGCTATTCCTATTAAGCTGTCGTTAAAGTAGGCCATAAGCATTTCGTCCTTACCTCCAGCTCCTCTCAATTGATTGCAATACCTCTTCAAATGGGCCACAGGATCACCATGCCCATCATACTTGTCAAACTTTGGAGTCTTAAAACCAGAGGGCAAGTGAACATTAGGAAACATGCACAAGTCTTTGTATGAAACACTCTTATGACCTTCCTAACCTTGCAAGTATCTTATGGATTGCTCCAAGCTTTTCATCTTTCTAGTCATTTCCTCGTCATCCACGGTCTTATCAAGTTTTTCACCGTTAACGGGAGGCTCAAGGTGAGGGTTATAACCATATGGGTTAGAGACATTTAAAGTCGGTTCTGGAGTATAGGGTTGAGTATCAGGGGTTTTGAACAAAGGCCCACTGTTAGATGGATCACCAGGCACAGTGAGTGGAGCTCGGGTTGAGGTCGGCATATTAGGGGAAATGTCAAGGAAGCCAGGTGGCGGTGAAGGTGGTGCCTGACCAGTCATCAAGCCCGATACATGTTTGCCATGTGTTGTTTTAACATTCTCACTTCTTCAGCTAAGCCCGAATTTTGGTCAATCAACTGTGTTTGAGCATCCACGTCAACCAACCCAGTGTCCTCGTTGGTCGCCATTGCCTTTTTGGTTTTCGACCTTGTGTTGTAAGGATGATTCGCCAGTTTTAAAACCACAAACCAACCACCTTCTAAAATCAAACATCATGAATAAAAAAAACGATTGAGTTAGGGAACCGTGCACAAGTCACATATGCATGATTATTAGTTCTAGAATGATTCTAAGGGTAACAATGTCATTTTGGCATCATCCCCATTTTCGCTTGATTTGGCCCTCCTCTCTTTCATTTTTGCTTTCCACACCTCTCGGTTCACTCATCTTTTTTTCTTTTTATGATTATCTCTCTTTTTCTTTCCACTTTTTTTTATTCTCCGCTCTTTCAATACTCTTTTTGGATTTTTTTTTTAAATAATTTGATCGAACCCGACTTGGGTTGCCTACGTATCATTCTGGGACATGAATCAGATCTTTGCGTAGTTCGGGAAGTTTCGGCAAAAAGTAATCAACAAAATTGTTTCGAATTTTCTCTTTTTTTTTTTGAAATCTAGGAAGAGAAAAAAAACTACAAAAACTTGAAAACAAAAAATCTTTTTTGGATTTTGATTGTAAAATTTCCTCCAAAGAAACCCCGCTAAAATTACTACTCGAAGTAAAATCTTTTTGGGTTTTTTTTTTCTTTTGGATAGGGCGTTAAAAGGAATCTCCCCCTTTTATTATTATTATTATTATTATTATTATTATTATTATTATTATTATTATTATTATTATTATTATTATTTTGTTATAAAACTATCTCCTTTGTTTTTTCGGATTTTCTAATACAAAATAAAAATACTTTTTTTAATAAGGATCACCGAACCCGATATGGGCTGCCTACGTATCGTCGCCCCGAGAAACGGGAACCAGGTGTGCGTAGTTCGTCCAGATTGGACTGCTAAGTTGTTTTTAAAAATAAATAAATTAATTAATAAACTCATCTCGAATTGAACTCTTCTTTTCTTATTTTTAGCAAGAGCCAGACAAATTAGAGGTTTAAGGAAAATGGGTGCGTAAAAAGTCAGATGAATGCTTCTCTCTCTTCTATTTCACTAGTTAGCCTAAAACCGATCAACAATCAAGCAAGCCTTAAAAATAATATTGCAAATAGCACATGAGATGCACAGGTCGGTCAGAAAAAGGGGTACCTGTCCTAGACGGACCCGACCTCTGTGCCGAGTCGCACTAAGTTGAATGCAAGTGATGCATATAAGCGGATCCTACTAGGGATAATCATGTCTGCGTTTTAGTTCTGCTAGGCTTAAAACCTGATGGAAAACGGTGTCTAGACTGGCTAACCTGAGCGGACAACTCGAGCTGGGGAGGGGCAATACTGTCAGTAGCAGTGCTATTCCGACTTCATTGCTTATCCATCCCCGCCTAACATGTGTGACTAAATTCCTTCACCGGGCGCCAAGACGCTCCGGCTTTATCTTGACAGAAGTAGGATGCATAACTGCATTCCCGTGACTGTGTGTGAAGTGTTTTCAGAGATTCAGAGGGGGTGCGCGAGAAGACAGTTTATAATACAGTTCAACAATATTAAAGCGGTAAATGAGCGGCAATTAGCACATTAGGCTCAACAATACATAATAATAATAATAATAATAATAATAATAATAATAATAATAATAATAATAATAATAATAATAATAATAATAATAATAATAATAATAAAAGGCAATATCACAAAGCTCGAATTCTGGTTACTCCCCAGTGGAGTCGCCAGAGATGTCACACCCCTTTTCCCATTTTTGTGATAAGGTTTGTTATCAAACTTTGTCATTTTGTGATGAAGTGGTGTAATCCCATTTATTCCCCTTTTCTTTTTGTCATTTTTTTAATTCTAAAAGGATGAAAATATTAATTGAATAGTTAATTCTAGACTAAAAAAATACTATATCGGATAATTAAATTTAAATTAAAAGAAAAAATCCATTTTTTGCAAATTTTCTTTTTCTTTAAAAAATGAAATAAAACATTTAAATCCAAGAAAGGCAACACCTATTTTTGTGATTTTCGATTTTTCAAACAAAACCTACTAAACAAAATGTCCAAACCATATTTAAACGAAAATTTAGATACTAGAAGGTGAAAACACCCCGGGGAGGGTCAAAAATCACGTGTCTACATCGATGACTACGATTATCAGGATACATGGCGGGATAGACCATCCACACCATCTTTAATTAGAGGTCTTTCATTAAAGCTCTGACAAAGAAAAAACTTTTGTCAGAGAACGATTTTTCCCTTTTATGGGAGTTACTCATTGCACATCTCGATTGATCGTGCGAGTGTGTTGTGTATACCGAATGATTATACTAGAAAATAAACTGGCTAGATTCTAGATCCTTCTTATATCAGGATTATTTATAAATAATTAGGTAATAACAATCTCGGGATTAACTATCCAGAGTTAAGACAATCGAAAGGCAAAAATGTCTTCTTCAAAGCTCTTCATTCAAAGTCCTTTAAGAAAGTCAAAGTTATAATTGGAAATACAAGTTTATTTAAGTTTAATCTATCTAGTATAAACCCAAACATATGTTTTATATTATATCTCTTATTATCTAATTTTTAACGAACTAAACATCTCTAAAAGAAAGTATACCAAGTAAATATTCTGGTATTATAATTTTCACATTATAATCCTAGTGTAACTTGTCCGCAAATCAAACTACCCCAAAGTCCAATTTTTCCTAATTTAATACTAGTAAATACTTACTCGCCCGATAATACAATAATACGAACAACAACAAATTCAGTGTAATTTCACAAGTGGGATTTGGAAAAGGTAGAGTGTACACTGACCTTATTCTACCTTGAAAAGGTAAAGTGGTTGTTTCTAGTAGACTCTCGCCTCAAGGAAAGAAAAGAGACAATACAAGCAGAAAAAACAGTCTATGTTTACATCAATTCAATTCAACTTACTATGGTTGAAAAACTTAATGCTAATATAACTAATTAACCATGATTAAGTTCATAGTATTTGCCAATATATGTCATTAATTTATTGATTTGATGTATATACCGATATAAATAATTTTTTTACTTTTAATACTCCTTTTTTCCCCTCTGTTCATGGCATTCTTAGCGTGCAATCAACCTAGACATATTTAGTCACAAACCATGCAAACCCAACCCCCCACTCCCCAGCCATTTCTTAGGACAGTTGGACAAATAAGGAAAGGACATACCAATAATTCTTGACTTGACCCAAAAACAGAAAGAATTGCTCAAAAACTTGGTCTTTTAGGGCCTTTTTTGTTTGATAATTTTTAGTATCTAATATTCACTGCTCAATTCATCCAAAATCCTGACGCATAAGGTACATTTAAGAAAAAAAATTATTTACAAGATTTGAATACATAATCTCAAATTAAAAATAGATGAATTACATCTATCCCAACACATCCTGTCATGATCGGTTATTTAGGCGTATACAAATGACTAACAACCGAAATTAAAGTCTTTTTTATCATAACAAAAATTATAATAATTACTTCTATTTTTCCTCGGTCAATCCTAAGTCAATTGAATGATTTGGTAGGGTCTATAATGGATGTACTCGAAAGGCTTCAATTATAGTGGCATATGACGAATTGAACCTTTCAATAGAATGTTTTGACCGTCACAACATATAGTAAATTAGTACTGATCAGAAAAAAAATTGAACGAAAAAATGATTAGACAAAAGTGTCTTATGTTTTATTTATCAATTTTTAAATTATTTTTTTCTGGTCTTTTACGAAAAGAATCATATAACTAAAATAGTATTTGTAAGATATAATAAAATTGCGATTTTACAAATCCTTGAGGTGATATTTGTGGACCGAATAAAAAATGAAGCATAAAGCCACCTCTAAATTTGTGATGGAATAATATGTATGACGGAAAAGTTCATAACTAAATGTGATCATCTTATGACGCAATTTATTTGCGTGAACGAAATTTGTTACAGTTTCATAACAATTTATTCTTTCAGCACAAATTCTACGGTGCTTGAATTTGTGGGGGATATATTCCTATAATTAATCTTCCCACTTGATAATGTCTTCCCTCAAGATTGATTCACCGGCCAATTATATTGGTCCCAAGTAGGGGTGTTCACGGGTCGGTTTTTGATCAAAACCAAAATCAAATCAACTTAGTCAATTTTCTAAATATTAAAACCAAACCAAATATAATATACATTTATTGGTTTGGTAGTTGTCGGTTTTGGTTCGGTCATTCGGTTTTAACCATATATAAATATATAATATATACTCTTTCCTTCTTTCTACTATATATTATCTCTTCACATTAAACAAACAAATAAAGTGACAATTTTTATTAGGTAAATGTAACACCATTTCGTTAAAATATACTCAGAAGAATTCAAATTTATTTAACTATACATGTCTTATGCTATATTCTATGTAAGTTAAAATACTCAAAAACTAAAGATTCTTGAAACTTTAACTTTCTACGGCACAAAAAAGTTTGGCTAATCCCTTATGGAAGAAAATACTGTGACTAGATTTCTTGAATTTCATGGAAATTTCGATCTAATTTAATATATTATGTACATATATAATTATAAAAAATACGTATATAATTTGTCGGTTCGGTTCGGTTTTTTTCGGTTTTATTTTAATAAAACCAAAACCAACCCAAATATTATCGATTTTTAAAAATTTAAAACCAAACCAAATAAATCCAGAAAAGTATCGGTTTGGTTCTATTTTCGGTTTGGGTCGGTTTTTAACCGAACCATGAACACCCCTAGTCCCAAGCTAAAAGAAAAAAAAAAATACTGCAGTACACTTTTGAACACCCATTTGAATCATTTGATTGCAAAAGTCTATTTTATCAAGTGACAGAAACTAAATATTAAATGCAAACGAGAGAGAAAAATGTTCCACCATAAAAATTATATGCCCGATTAATGAAATTACTCAAAATAGTATACTTCAAATGAACACGATGACCCATTCAAAACACAAAAAAGGGCAAATAGAAAGAATTGACTTGAGTGAGAAATTTATTTCAGTTTATGTTCCAAACCAACCGGCATTTATCTCTTTGTCCAAAGTGACAGAGTTGAATATATTGGTCAACTTAACGTTTTACAAAAAAAAAGTATACAATTCTATAGTGGTAAAGGAAGAAACTAAAATAACAAAGGATTTCACTTATTTACCGAAAGTATGAAATATTTTCACGTATGAAATATTTTTACATTATCTTTGTATTATAAATATTACAATAGGTAATCTAATTTAGATCTCATTTTTCCAGACGGTTATTTGTAATTATCTCTTATGTAATGTGCATGGACGAAGCTAGGTGGCGCAACAGGTTCTTTCGCAATTAAACCTTTTCATTTAAAAATTAAATTGTGTATTTAGTGAATTTTTTAATATAAATACGGAACTTGAACTAAAGTTATTGAGTTTGTTTGAATTCCTACGTCGGTTTATAGCTCCGTCCCCGACCACCGGTAACATGATAATGAAATTTACTCTGTCAATATATAAAATAAATAATACTAATTGATTTGTGGTCAAGGAAGAAAACTAAATTAATGTGACCATAGTAGTACTTTGTTAGGTAGGGGTAGCTCATAATTCATACTGCCTCCGCACACCTTTTAAGAAAGTGCTCACTCTCAGAAAATTAAGAATATTTTTACTAACTTACCTCTAATTAAATTTCTAGAAAAAGAAAAAGTTAATGATTCTTGATTATGTAAATAGGATAATTTTAGAAGAATAAAATTAATTTTTTCTTGAAATCCTAAAGCACCACTTATTTTGAAATAAAATGAAAAGCGTAAAAAACCACTTAAAGAAAATCCAATCTAGTACAAAATTCATAGGAACTAGGAAGAATTTTTTATTGAAAGACGTAGACATTATATTAAGTTTCCATGGAGCATCTAAAAGGATTTGGTCAGCAAAACTGCACAGGAATTATATTAAAAAAACATTAGGAATTTTATGCTGATCAACTACCAATTTAATTTACGTTCGTTGGCAACTGCGATAGTTGCGCCTTAATTATGTGACAAAAAAAACCTATTTTATATTCTTTATTTTTTTTTTAACTTTCAAGAGGAAAATGATAAGAAGATAAACTAACTGAGACCAATTCAAAATTTTAAGTTTATTGGTTCTGAATCATAATTCTTTTTTTGTTTATTGAGTTTGAGATACATTAATTATTTATACGTATTAGCTGAATTTCTTAATACAAATACTAAGTTTGAGCCAAAATTACTGAATTTTCTACTGAACCGGTAACTTCGATTGTGGCTTCACTCCTAAATAAATACGTTTCATTCTCAAATTAATTGGAATTGACTACACGAGTACTTATATCCACTCTATGATATCTGAACACATCATAGGTTTGTAGCATTAGAGATTTTCTAAATCTCACATTTATTTTTGTCAAAACCCGTGATATCGGAACACATCATAGGTTTGTAAAATTAGAGAAAAACGTTGAGTTTTCCATCTAGGCAATGTCGAATTTCTTTCGTTATATATCTCCCTAAAGTATTATTTAATTTTTTTATTATTGTTCACCCGATATTCGATATTTATATTAGGGCTTCGACTAATCGAATTTGCACAGCGTAAGACCCATTAAAGAAGGAAGCGCTTCCTACAACAATTTTTTCATGTCAGGAGCTTGCTTCCTACCCGGATTTAAGTGTTTTTACTTGTACAGTCAAACCTCTCTATAACAGTATCGTTGGGTCCGAAATTTTTCAGCTGTTATAGAGAATGACTATTATACACCTATAACAGCATTGACATTTAAATAATACTTCGCTATTATAGGCAAAAAAGTTGTATAAATATATTTTTCATTTTTAATTGTCAAATTCTAAGTTTAATCACACTTTGTACAACGAAGGAAACTCGTTTAATGATGAAAATATATATATTCATATGACGTTTTTTGTCATAAATAGTGTATTAAATGATCAAATATTTGGTCAAAATCTATACACTTATTATTGGTAATCATAGATATTCTATTTTTATAAAGATGTTTAATTATTATATTACCAAAAAAAGAAGATAACTGTTATATGAGGGTAATTTTATAAAGAGCGCACTGTTATAAAGTTGGTTGTTGCGGTTATAGGTGAAATGTTGTTATAGAGAAGTAAAATATAACATAAAAAATTGGTTCCGAAAAAATTTGACTGTTATAGAGAAGTGATGTTATATGCAGGTACTGTTATTGAGAGGTTTGACTGTATAGGAAATTACTATGACCCAGTCAATGAGAGGATTTTGCGGTATATGCATTTTAATAGTAAAATTAATCAGTTGATCCAAAACAAAAATGACAAGAAACTTTAGGGAGAAACTAATGACTAGTTCTTCATCGCTTATTTTAGTTCTAGTAGTTCCTAGGAATTAATAAATACGCCGTTTGCCTGCTTGACTTTCATGTCTTTCAAGAATTTTTATTTCTAGCTGTTAATTATTATTAGTTCCTCTTGCTAGTTGAAAATTGAGAAAATTATTTATTCCATGAGACTAAACATATATGGAATCCTCCTCCTCCTCCTCCTCCTCCTCTTTTTTTTCTTCCCACATATATGGAATCCTTCTCCTTTTTTTTCCACATATATGGAATCCTCCTCCATTTTTTTTCCCTTCTATAAATGCACCATTTATCTACTCTCTCTCAAACATAACCAACAAATAGAATTGTCTTGATTCCACACATAAGCTTCAAGAATCCATTATTCTCTTCTCTCTCATTTTCTCACGCACATACATAGTGATAAAGTCGTCTCTTATTTTTTCTTCTACACTAAAAACCCCCCACAAGAAAATGAAGATTGAAGGTGAGAAGATTAAGAGATATGCTTTATTATTAGCTGCAAAAGATTCTGATTATGTCAAAAAAGTATATGGAGGATACTTCAATGTGTTTGTTGAAGCTTTTGGTGAAGAAATAGGAGAGCAATGGGATTTGTTTAGAGTGGTTGATGATGAATTCCCAGACATGGATGAACTTATTAACTATGAAGGATTTGTAGTTAGTGGAAGCCCTTTTGATGCCTATGGGAATGAGCATTGGATTCTCAAGCTTTGTCTACTTTTGCAAACTTTGTATTTTATGCAAAAGAAAGTACTTGGCATTTGCTTTGGACACCAGGTATGTCAAAAGAGTGTAACTACTATATGTTGAGAGTGCAAAACTAGGGTAAAAGAAGTTTTACGCCTATCAAGTAACTTGAAAGATAACTGAATGTCTGTAATAAGTAAAATGTAAAATTAGTAATCTTAAAAATTAGCTAAGGCAGGTAATTAACCTGCTACAAACACGTTAAGATTCAATGTCAAGGTAAGAACTTTTTACACTGTCAGTGTATTAAATCAAAAGCTAGCAAAAATCCTTCTCCAACACATGCAAAATGAACACTACCAAAAAGTCGCTAATATCTGATGGAATCCTCTGAATTCGGCTCGTCGCATCGATAATGTTTGACAAGCTAAATTCTGACCGGACGTCTGTCGAAAATTAGCAATTTTATAGAGTAGTGGAATAGGGATGATATTTTCTAAAATAGGGTAAGTTGGTGCCGAATTATTAATGCTTTCAGGCAAGGTCCGACGAAGGTTGCAGTCCAAATAGGTGTGACAGAGGCGGTCCATCCTGACGCAAGTACTGGTTGTTGATTCTACTATTAGAACACGTAATCTATAAATCATATGTAGACAACTTTACGTTGCTCTATGACTTCCTAAAAGATATTTTCTAAGAATAAATAAAATCATCCAACAAGTTGGGTAAAGTACGAACCAAAGTGCAAAGGACAACATTGCACTTGCCAAAGTACTTGCATCTTGCTCTTTAATGATGACTTTTGCTTTGACATGTGGTCTTTTTTTTTTTTTTCCAAATTAAAAGAGAATTTTGGATATCCACCATATATAACTCAAATATTTATATCTATAGGTCCTGTGTAGAGCTTTGGGAGGAAAAGTTGGAAAAGCTAACAATGGTTGGGATATTGGAGTAAGGAAATTGACCATTGTGAAGGACTTCTCCACACATAGCTTCCTTAGTGATTTGGAGGAAATTCCACCAGCACTTTCTATCATTGAGTGTCACCAAGATGAGGTAATATATCTCTATTTTTTCTATTGTGAAATCGTATATATAGATGAGGTTGGGATTTTTTTTTTTTCTCTCATACAATGTAGAGCACTCACTGGGTTGTTGTTGTTGTTATACAATGTAGAGCACAAAGTACATAGTCAATAATCACTATTATGTTAGTATACTGTATATCCTAGCATCAACATTTTCCATGCATTAACTTGCTACTATTGATTTGTGAAATTTCTTGCTCTAAGAATAATTGAGATTGAATTTAACTTTTATATATCAACAAAAAGTTTCTAAACTATCTGGTCACTCAAAATATATAATCTGAAAAATAATACATGTTACTTATTATAGTAAGTAAATGTGACATAGTAGTAGAATTATTTTGGAAAAGTGTTTACACCAGAATTTAAGTTATATACGTCATTAGAGTACAATTTCTTTTACACTATATTAGGTCACTCAAAGGATATTTACTGGTAAGCATCCTTAAAATGTGGGATTTGTAATCTTGAAAATAAAATAGGTAACAACAAGTAAAGGTAACTTTACGCTGTAAATTTGTACACTAACGATGTATATAACTTAAACTCCACCGGTAAATATTGGCATGAGATCACCTTCCAAACTGTTTTTTTCAACTTCAACTTCAAATACTCTTTTTCAACTTCACCATTTGTCAAAATGTTTTAGGGGCGTGGAATTCATAATTAGAGGCAGATCTAGCTAATAACTTACAGGTTCATCTGAACTCAATAATTTTCGCTTCAAAGAATCACTTAATATTTAGTAAATAATTAATAAATTTTGAACCCAGTAACTGAATAAGCAATATTAGAATCCGGAATTTGAACCAATAATATTAAATTTTTGAATTCGCCTCTATTCATTAATATTTGAAATATTGTGTATTGTTACTTAGTGTGACGTTAATGGAAAAAATGGACAGGTATGGGAGGTGCCAGAGGGAGCAGAAATAGTAGCAATTTCAGAAAAGACAAATGTGGAGATGTTCACAATGGGAGATCATATATTAGGGATTCAAGGCCACCCTGAATATACCAAAGATATACTCTCTAATCTCATTGATCGTCTCCTTTCCAATGGTTCCATTGAGGTAATTATAAATTTTCTTAACAAGAATATTACTCCCTCATGTCCCAAACTATTTATCGCTTTTTGCATCTCGAAATTTAAACTACGTGAAATTTGACGAATATTTTAAAATGTAATTTTCTCATCATATTGACATGAGAAAAACTGCAACTTATAATACTTTTCGTATAGTTTTTAAGTATCTAAATTTTAATTTTAAAATATTAATTAGTCAAATTGATTCTCGAAAAGATAAAAGCGACACTTATTTTGGGACAGAGGAAGTAATAGTTACAATTGTGCTTAATTTATTCCATGGTCTTGTTATTATTTCATGTAATTTTCTCTTTCTCATCAATTTTTTTTTTCCTCTTTGTGTTTATAAATACAGAGTGGATTTGCAGAAGATGCAAAATCTAAGCTTTATAAAGCTGAACCAGACAGGAAATGTTTGGAAAGAATATGCAAGAGGTTTCTCAAAAGGGAGTTGGAATATATCAATCGAAAAATATGATCTTTAGAACTTGGATTTTCTTGCTTGTGTGTTTATGTATCGACTTTTTTATGTTTTGATCGAAATAACCATGTATCATGCTGACGCAAATTAATAATATAAACCTAACGAAAGGTAGTAATATATTTGTGTCCCCTTTCGATCCAATTACATGTTGTGAAGTGGAAACTATATACAGTACTCTTGGAAAATTTGTACGAAATTTAAGTTTCTTTCTTTTATTTAATTTTTCCTTTTAATTTAGGAGTTTAGACATAATGATCATCCTTATCAAAGTATAAAGTAATGTGACAAAATAATTCATCATGGCATCTCATAAGTCATAATCCACTCTCAAGATATATATTCAATTTAGTCCAAATAATGTCATAAACATGTAAGTTCGAGCAAAACATTTTTAGTGAAAACTCAATATCCCAAGAGTTTAACTTATATATGTTGGTCGAGTGGTAATGTTAAGAATTTTTATACTATCATGTCATATTTATCGGTTATACTAGATAATCTATTTGACGTTCCAGATAAATCTAACTCTTTAAGCAGAGTTATTTATAAAATTTTGTCCAAATACTTTTCTCAAACAATGAATACCCCACAGATATAACTCGCTCGGGCTGGGGTCGACACGTTACACCCTTCATGCGACTAAAATTATTATACTAACAAAGTATATAACTTATTAAACTCATAAGATATTTAATAACTATACTGTATATGCAGTCATTATTTAGCACGTTTTCCTATTTCTCTTGTTGGAGAGATATCATTATCATGATTAGTGATGGAGCAACGTTTTTACTGAAGGTGTTCAGTTAGAGGTGGACTTAGAAGGATGGAAGGGTTCATCTAACTTTTAATTGTTGAAAAATTACATTATATATATAAAGTTTTTTTTTTAATTAATTCCCTCGGTGAAAATCTTATTTCCACTATTTCATTGCAAATATTATAATATTTATATGTAGATTGCAAAAATCTATATAAAAGTGTGTCCCGGGGGTTTTTTTTTTTTGGGGGGGGGGGGGGGGGGGGGGGAGTTGCAGAGGTTGAATCAGCATTTGAAGTTTATAGGTTCGTACAATAACTATCAAGTTAATACTACATTAGTTGGTTCACAAATTTTTTTTATAGATATTGAGTAAATTTTATTAATATACATGCATACTGTGGTCATAAATTATTGGGTTCACGTAAATCCGCGGTTGGTTGTTAGGTTGTATGTATATACATAAAAGAGCATTTATTTAGTTCCCTCGATAAAATTTCTGCCTCTGCTAAAATGGAATTTTTCACCTCTGCTATAATGGGAGAACATATTTCCTAGTTGACTTTTAGATTATTAGGTCTATAGAATCGAATATTACAACTAACTAATTTCCACTAAATAAAAATCAATTGCCCAAGACTTCTGTCATCCCAATGTTGAATCAAATGTACGTCAGAAAAGAAAAGAAAAGAAAAGAAAAAAAAGTATAGTTTTGTATTTGATTATGAAGTGAAGCGGTCAAAATTTGCAGCTCAAATTTTCCAGACATTCCATTAATTTGTTTTAACATATGAAAAATGGACGAACAGTCCTAGAAGACTTGAGAGGATTATTTGACTTTACAAAAATTTATTGGCTGCCTTCTTCTTACTATATCACTAAAAATTTGACTTTGTTTCATTTTCCATTGATTTCCCTTTTCATAGTTCGAATTAATCACTAAGGCCAAAAGTGGGAATGGTCTCTTTAGAATAATAAGAGAAATTATATTGGACTGTTATATAGCAATTTTGGATCTTTAAGTTATTGATAAATTTTAATTTTAGTCCTTATGATATTTGACTAAACGTATTTAAACTTTTAATTACTTGAAATGTGCACTTTTGATCCCTTTGCTTATGAATAGTCACAATTTCTGAAGTATTAATATTTCACCATTTAATTACCATGTGTTATGTTAAATTTATATTGTTACTCCTTCATAATAATTTGCCTTGAATTACACTATAACTCTATAAGTGACCTGATTATTTAAATATATTTTACACTGTCTGTTGTATGACTTAAGCTCTTCCCAAAATTCTAGTACGACACATTTTTTGATTTAACCATTTGGTATCCGGAATTTACTGGCCAAATTACGGAATCTATATATACATCATCGCTATATAAACCATGCCAAAGTCCTTCTACAAAGGCAAGCTTATAGCTTCCATTGATCACTTTTCGACTTACTATTTGAAAAATAGTCACCGTTATAGAGTTATAAATTCTAAAGACTTAAATTTGAAAATTCATGACAATATCTTAGAGTTTTACAATATAAAACACAGAGAGGATAGAAGAGGGGGATATACATAAGGTATACTAATAATATTCTGAAATACTTCGCTCTTACGTAATAACATCAGAAGGAAGGTTTTTATAGGTATCAAGAGACTCCCCAGATTCGCACCATCTAAATATTTTTCACACATATATGAGCTTGATCAAAACATAACAATGTACTACATAGATAATTAAAAATTCATACACCAAACATTTAAGTTGACTATTAACAAAAGGTCTTACAAATTTATATACACTCTTGTATTCCATAAAAAAAAAAAAACAATCAGTGACAAAATAAAAAAATTCAACAGCCATGAAGGCATCGTATATGTTATTCTGCTTAAATACAATATTTCAATGGATTTAGGACCCAAGGGAAGTGAAAATAAGTTTTTTTTCTTCTTCCTCTTTCAATACCAATCTTTTAATCAATCTAATTTTTGTGGTTTTAGTTTTCATGTACCAGTTCCAATTGCATTTTGCTTGTATAAAACAATGAGAATAAGGACCAAGAACAATGAAAATAGTAGTAATAAATTGGGGGTCAAATCTGTTGAGATATTTCACCAAAAATATGGGGACATGATTCCCATTTACCAGTTTGTCTAGCTTCCCAATATCCTCCTTTATATTGATATGTATCACTACCTTTTGGTTTTGCAAACCACCTTGGTTGCCAGCCTCTTTCTTGCATCTTTGATGCCTGCATATACAAAATCTTGATTACTTTTTCTCAATACAACAACTATGATAATGACAACATCTAAATCCCAAGCAAGTTAGGTTATATGAATCTTAACTGAGCTAGTCGCGCTATTTATACCTTACCACACTCTTGATTGACAATCCAAAACTAATTCTTCTTTGTTTCATACTCACTTTTGTAAACCAAATGAAGGTGTTTGTTGTTTTACTAATTTTGGGTAAAAGAAGCTTTTCTCACTTAGGTGAAGCAAACATTAAAAGGAACCATCCGGGTTCAAGAGTTAATAAATTACCTCCAAGTTTCATGTTCTAACACTTATTTTGTACATGAATTATTAAGTAAGCAACTTCTAATTCATTTGGATGCCTCGTATAACCAGGTTTAAGCATGTTGATTACCTTGTTACCTCATAATAAATCAAGCTAATACGTATATTAAATGCTAAACTGGTAATTACAACGGATATCTGACAAAACTCAAAAGCTTGAGAAGTCGTAGATGACACCATGCTTATTAGAATGTCAATAATGAAGAGATAACTATTTGCATCACCTCGCGTTGCCTCTGTTCTAACCGCAATTTTTCTGAATCAGCCATTTCATATTCTCCATTTTCAAGAAACCTTTGATCAGGTCTAAGCCTTGAATCTGTTGGTGGCAACTTTTGCTGTTTGCAAAGACATTAGTAGCATAGTTATAACCATGCCGAAAAAAAAAGTACTGATATGATAATATGTTTGAAAGATAGAGATGAACCGGACACAAAACGACTTATCTATTATATTCCCCTTACCTTAAGCTCAGGAGAGAGCTCATTCAGGGTGATAGCAAAACGCGTTAAGTTGTACTTTGTTTGGAAATTTGATGGTTTGCTTCGCTTCCAAAGTAAATGTGACTTTGAATCAGAATCTTGTTCGACATATTCTGATAGACTATCCCCCATAGAGTAATGCAAACTCTCATCCCATTTTCCACTGATTGTTGCCACTCTTTTTCCACTCTTGTCATGTATGACTCCATGTACCTGCAAAGAAAATTAGATTTGAGACGACTCATCGAGCCTTAACCATCCTTATAGAGTAACGAAATGCATTTGAGGGCAGCCCATCAGCTCATTTTCCATACGAACTATCCACACATTTTACATTTTAAAGCATGGCAATAATGTACTCTAAGAGCCAGAAACTTAAATTTGATATGATATTATGAGATGATTCATGGAGTCTTGACCATCCTATTAGAATAACATAATCCATTTGAAGGCGACCAACGAGCTAAGTTACCTATGGACTATCCGCGCATATTACATTTCAAATCAAGGCAATAATATGCCTAAGAGCCAGAGACAATAGTTAAATTCTTTATTCATTCACAAACAAACATTCATGCTTGACTTGGCATGAAAATGAAGACGAAATATTTAGTGCTTAACGAGTAAAACTGTGGTGTCTAGGTGACTTCTTAATTTGTAGCAAATAGGAAAAGAATGGTAAGAGCCATATAAATTCTTGCATTATATAAGGTACGGTGAAACTTTCTTTTTTTGAGAAACCAGACTATTTGTAGATGGCCTAGAAAGAAAAGGAGGACGCGCAGTTTGAAATTATGTACTATTTCATCATACAGTGTATAACTAATAGGGCTGAAGCGCGGTTATGTATCGGTGTTAGAAAAAATGAACAGAATAAAGACAGAAAAAAGAAATGGAGAAAGGGAGTGGGAAGATTTCAAGCACTGATAGTAGGTGGAGATGCTGCACCTGGTGAGGATTTCTTTCCACAATAGATTGCTCCTTAAATTTTAGCTTGCAGGAGTACTCTCGATTCCCTCGGATATGCATCGTACCATAGTGGTCACAATAGAGTTTTCCTATAATGATGTTGTAAATGGAAGTTGTAACCTGATATAATTCAGTTTAACAGTTCATCAGCAAGCATACCAGAAGGAGTTACAGTCTTTTCAGTATAATACACATACCTTGCTCCACTGAAAAACTTCTCCATCATCGAACTCCAAGGTAAGGGCACCAACAGGATCAAGTTGAATTGATCGACCCCAGAATTTACTTTTTAAATTCGTATCGCCCCAAAATTTCCAACCTTGACCCTCACAGTGGCATGCAAGAATCATGGGGTGATGACTAACCTATGTCAACAGGAAATACGTTATTAAACATTCAGAAAAGGAAGCATTGCAATTTATTCCCTTGTGCTTAATTTCAAGAAAATCATCAAACGATAGCCGCAAAAGGGAAAATAAACAGACGTTATTACTAATTCTAGGAACAGTGAGCAATGAGATTTGATAATTGTATACAAAATGATAGTTCTGCCCTTATACAAAATGATAGTTCGGTATCCCAAAAAGCAGTTGAACTGTGCCAAAAAATAGAAGACAAGGAGTGCGACGAAATTCCTATAAACAAGGCTTGGCAGCTCCCTTAGACGAACTCTTTCACCATGCAATCTATTTGCCTTGTCTTACCAAAAATGAAGACAACATGGACTTATCATAAAAACTTTCCAAGTTATTTCTCTTTGCTTCCTCTAATCCTTGTGTGTAAACCACAACTAATATATCGTCTGATGCTAACAAGATTATGTTAGATTTTGAATTCCAAATCCGACCTTTGTAAGCAGGTTCCCAGGAAAGATTGGAGGGTCACAGCTGGATCACTTAAATACCAACCTCCTTAGACAGAACCTACTTACGCCGTGATGTAAGCGAAGAATAAATAGCACACACAGATTTATAGTGGTTCACCCTCAATGTGAGAGCTACGTCCACGTTACTGCTGCAGATCTTATTAAAGAAGAAACATTACAAGTGTTTACAACACCCAACCTCACAACCCCAATCCCAATTACATTCAAGAATGTTTTCTAAAAATTCTCTCAAAGACCTTCTCTTACTTAGGCCTTTCATTAAGAGTATTTCTCTTAGATTTTTCTCTCTTTGGGATGTGTTGTCTTCTTCAATTTTTGGTGTATCGAGCAAATGAGAAAGTTTCCCTATTTATAGGTATGAGATGAACCTATTGATGTCATTAGTGACTCAAGCAAGCACTTGACAATTTTCCAAAGACAGGGAAGATGTTTTCTTCCTCAAAACAAGGGAAGTGTTTTCTTCCTCAAAACAAGGGAAGTCTTCCCTAAAATAAGGAAGGTGTTTTCTTCCTCAAAATAAGGGGATGGACCCAACAGATTACTCGGGATCTGTTTTTTTCCATGGACATTATATGTAAGAACAAAGAAAGAGAAAGCAAAAGTGACACTTCAGCTGAGAAAATACAATAGCTCTTCTCATTAAAGTTTTGACGAATTAAAACAATTCAGAAGACGATGTTTGCCTCAGGAAAACACATCCTTTATGGCCCTTTGCATGTTTCTAGATGCGCATAGTAAGTCTAATTCGAAGAATATAAGAAAAAGAGAATGATCTATAATAAGGAAAGGGAACCATTTAAAACCAGGTGCTTTAAAGAGTACCTTCTCTGAGATGAAACGCAATCCCTTGTCTGGGTAATCGGCTTCATATGTCTCGCCTAGTAATGGATTAAATGGCTTGTAAATTCTTCCATCAGTTGAAGCATATCCTGATGCAGCAAATGCTGCAACGCTAAGAATCCTCATAATGCCATTTCCCTATAAAGTTTTGCAAACAAAGTTGGTATATTTTCATACGACAGAGATGGCAAAGTAAGGCATGGTTCACAGATGACCGAAATCTAAAAGAAAAAGAATTTGCAGAGGACTGCTTACTAAAGTAACTTCTGAAAACGAGTTAATAAATCTTGAGTTGCCAATCTAATGATAATAATTAGAAATACAGTCAAGATGAAGGTGTCAAATACCTTTATCTTCCTAAAATTGCAGGCATCAACGAGTGAAACCTTCTCACATGTTCAAAAGTTAAATTTAAACACAAGATAAAGGTTACTGTTAATTTGTTATCTATCATTACATTTTATCAAAAGCATTCCGATGCTTCCTAAATAAATACACAGAAATAAAAAGGCAAGAACGGAAAGATAGAAGCGACTATCACGAGTATACTGAAGGCTGAAGCAAAGATGAGGGATCCTCAAACAACGGGGAAAAGGGAAAAACTCAATTACATTCATACAGAACAAATTTCTCATAAATTTTATTAGTCTTGGAGCTGCATGCCTTTGGTTGGCAATTTTCTGAATAGTCATGGATACGATGCCTAATCGATGCATGGAAAAAACAAATGAAGATGAAATATAGAGATGAAGCCCAGAAAATGATTACCGTTTTCCCCCATTCATATGCTTGGTCAAGAAGGTAAGAATATTCAAAATCTTCGAAACATCTCTGCAAAGAAGAGAGTGGCTCATTGAAGAACACTGGTAAACAAACTTTAGTTAGATCCTTGCCGATGTTATCTTTGATCATTGACCAAAGGCCTACTCCCTTTTCCTTCTCAAGCGGTTCTGGCAATTTCTTCCTTCGCTTCACATACGGATAGTCAGATGTAGTAAATGTCGTACCAGAATTAAGACCATCTTCAGAAGGATGAAACTCTTTCGCAGAATCAAACGATGATCTTTCATCATCAGAGTCGGTGCTTCTTTTGGAACTCGAAGAAAGAAAATCTTTAGCATCAAAAAACAAGTTATCAGCATCTACTTCATCATCACTTTCGTCCTCTTCGTTATCAGATCCACTTGCACTTCCACCAAGAAATACTACAAGAAGATAGAAATTTAGTCAGAAACTCTCTCCAAATGCTTCATTTTATAAGTTATTCAAGTGTAGTTCCATCAGCAGAAGTGGTACCAGAAAATGTGAGAACGAAACAATGATCGAACCATTTACAAAACAGATCAGGGAAACCAATTCTAAATTGTTAAACAAGTTCCAGTCCTAGTTTACATCTTCAACCTTTCAACTTTGCTTTTAAATTAGAGGTAACAATGACAAGGAAAGTGGCTTTAGTATAACAAGGAAGACCTGCATCAGTAAAATATCCTCTGATGCAAATTTTAATCCAGTTTTGCTCCCTAAAAGTCAACGAGATAAATCTTTAACTAAGAGTTTCAAATGTATAATATTTTCATCTAGAAATTTAAAAAAAAAAAAAATCCAACTACAATACTTTTTGTCTAGCTTTTAATTTATTTTTATTTTATTTTGAATTTTTATAAAAGCTTATTAGTTTATGTTCCATTTAAGGGAGTAAAAACTTTATTGCTTAATCAGAAATGACTAATTCACTTCTTCCATGTCATTTTTACCTTAAACATTTAAGATTCCATTAGAAAAGAAAGAAGAAAAGGGAACTCATGAGGTATAGGACAAGATTCTTATCATGAATGTGCTTTTGTCCAGTTGACCATAGCTAGGAAGAAAGATAAATAAAAGGGCAGCCAAGTTTTACGCTGTAACACTGATTAATATGTGCAAAAAAACCCAAATATATGTGTTTCTTTCATGATTATAATTTGTCTAACTGATTATAGACATTGACCCTTCATCTAAGAAAACTTTTGTGCTCTGGCAATTTTCCGAGCCTCCATTTTCAAATCTGATGAGAGTATCAACAGGAACACTGTTTAATTATATTGCTACAAACTTCAGTTTTATTCAATCTTAACTTTGTTGAAGGCCTAAAATATCTAGACTCAATGTGATTAGGCTAAGGTAGGTGCAGTTTTTTAATGCAATCAAGTAAAAATGTCTGCATAATCAGTTAGTGAGTTTGAGAGTATATCCCCTTGTTACATGATCATTCATAAACATGATATTGGATTTTTTTCTCCCTTCAGGTGAGTTGCCTGCATAAGGAAAATTGTACATGGTAGTTCGGTTTTGTAGATCTCCCTGGTGGTAGAGACCTCATGTTTTTATCAGTTCACTTGAAAAATAATTACAAGAATAAGAAATTCTCATCTTGACAGTTGAACAAGGTGAAGACAAGACATTCGATTTGGGAGAAAAATGTAGCAATTCTTTTATGTCAATTTCAGGGTTAATTTTCCAAAACTGTTCTTGTTACAGTAGTATTGAAAATTAGTAAGTATTCTGTCATGAGTTTTTGGATATATTTCCCATAATATAGGAGGTTCTTTAAGCTTTATTACTGATAGGATCTAAAGGAAGCATGTGCTAGCAAACTACATTTCAGGCAAGGTGGTGAATTGTGTTACCTGTTGCTCCAATTCAATGAACCGTAGCAATTGCTATTGTAGGTAACATAGTTTAGCATTTTCTACTTTCAAGGTGGAGCCACGCCCCAACGACGTGGTCTAGCAACCAAAAAATTTGAGCAACAATCCTGGTGACCATAGAGTTGACATTAAGTGAATTTCTTCTACCTGCCTAAACCTTAATAACCAGAGTTACCCGAAAGCCATGCAGGTGGAAAGTAGCAGGTACTCGATTGATATCGAAGTGTATGCAAGCTGCATTTTTTGCTGATGCAAAACATTTCATTTGCTACAAAGATGTAGCAAATATATCATATCTTGTCTGGTTCTTTAAATCTAGATAATGTGAAGTGATGGTGTGATTATTAGATGCCTACAAGGCTACAACTAAACTGTTAGACCTTTGTTGATGCACATGAATTATCTTTCCAGTCAGTGAAGCTAAGAGAAAAAGCCCTTAGAAAGCAGGTGGTGCCGCCTTTTACCAATGGACCACTTCGATTCTGGGACATACGAAAGTGGATGTAATTTGAATTTTGAGATATAAAATGATGAGGGAAATATAAGAAATGATGAAGCTTTCTACAAGAAATGATGGCATTATCATTTTAGGAGATACAAATTACTAAAATTCTAAAAGTGAAGTTGAAAAAGTTGCACTGCAACAATGAGAAACAAATCATAAAAATATGCCTACCTCTGAATTTATCCAGGGATGCTTCAGAATAATTTTGGCGATCTTTTGCCTGTCTGTGACCCTCATCAATGAGAGTGTTCTCAAGGTCGACTTTTTCTGTCTGTGGATGAGCAAATTATAAGCAGTTTTAGTGTACCATAAAGCACATGAGTCTCATATGTGACACTGATGTTCAACTAAGCAGAATTCAGCAAACAAATTGTACGTCTCTCTAATACAACCTTAATTCAATATCATTAAAAGTCAAAATGTCTTTCAGATTGCCCCCTAAATAGGGATTGAGCAATGAAATCAAATAAAAACAAGCTCAACTGGCACCACTAAGAATATAGAAGCAGAACCATTTGGGGGCATAAAGAAATCAAATATATGCTCATATTGGTTATCTGGGATCTGCTGTCTAGTAATGCTAGTTTAACGTGAAATGCATAGAAGCTTTTTTTACTTAAATTGCAGTAGCAGTAGTACACAGCAAAAACAGATGTTATTCAGCCAAAACTAGTGAGCTCATGAAAATGATACAGTATGTTCCAAATAACTTCTAAATCGTGCTTTTTGTTTTCAGTTTGTTAGATGGAGAAAAACATTTACATTTTTCTGAACAGACATAAGCAAATCTGGCACCAGATGATTTCTCATGCAACACAATGACATAGTCAAACAAGCTTCAAATTTTAGTAACATGCTTTAGTAATTTGAGATTTGGTAAGTGGACACTCTTTTTGAACCAAAAGAAAAAGGCAAAGTGAGTGGACACTCTTTTTGAACCGGAGAGTGTAGTAAGTCATACACTTTCCACTTCGTTTCCTCTCCTCTCCTTCAGCTGGTATTTCGTAATATTTCCTAATTCATTCTCTCTATTGTTCCAGTCACTACAATCTCTTTCACTTCAAAGCTAAGATTCACTCCTGTCATCCCGTTACTTTCCCCAAATTATGACAAAAAAGAACTGCATAATGCTATTTTCTTCTATCTATTCCATTCTATTAACAGATCTAGCAATTAAGTGCTCCAATCAGCTTCTGAAGTTGGAGAAAACAGAAGATTCCCCTCGTAGCAATAATCTGATAGCACCATCGTCATAACCAGAATTGACAATGCTTGTAACTTCGAAGTGCTCTACCTAATATTACTCCAAAACGAACTCTCATGAGAAATCCATACTAAATAGGACATGACATAGAATCCATCTTGTTGCACTGCAAGTTGGTAAATGACTGCAGAAACGTCTATTTAATTCTTCCCATGTAGCATGTAAAAGTAATGCACGCCCTGATCGTAATCCAGCGAAAGTCCAATAATTGATGATCACCAGCTATACTATTAAGGCAGAATCACCATGAACCACATTCATCAGTTAAGGGGCTAAGTCAGCTAGAATGGAGATTCAACAATAGTATGAGACAGAGAAATTTCTTACAATATGCTGCAGAATCAAGAAAGGACATCCTAAAACTAGTTCAATTCAATTGAGTGTAAATGTATAATTATCTCTCATCGACTACACTCTTCCTATGAAATTGAAGGTTTTTTTTTTTTTTTTTTATTTCACATAAAAATGTAATTCAAGGTACGTCTGAAGTTTTCTTTGCTTGACGAGACTCTTCAAGTCATTATTTATGCTAAGATTTCAGACTTTTTCCCTAAACATCATTTGTTGTAAGCTAAGCACTAGTGTTTATACAACTCTTCAAGCGAAATTGGAGTCTTCTATTTTGATGTATACCCAAAACAGAATTTCAACGTACGTTTGAAATTCTTTTCTCATCGACTAGACTCTTCAAATGAACTGTCTACTCTAGAGTGCTATAGTTAGGATCTTTTTCCCACAGCATTCCTTGTATGCTATTAGATGTTATTGAGAAGCATTACTGTGAATAAGAGCTGCCTAGCATATCACATCTTCCTAAGCCTTTTGATAACTGCAGAACTTCATTCAATAACCATATGAACCATTTGAGTCCATAAGTATTAGTAGCATTTTCTAATGGTAAAAACGTATGAAACGGTTAGCAAGTAGAAGTTACAAAAGAAATAGCAAAAACATGTCATTTCGTGGCAAGTCGTACCTCCAACTGTCCCAATTTATCAAGCAGCAACATCTGCTTCCGCTTTACCAGCTGGAGATGACTATGCAATGCTACAAATTCATTTCTCATAATCTGCTCGCTATCCCTAATCACGGCCTCACTTATACCATCCTCCAAGAGTCGCTGCCTCAACTTCTCAGTTGACACAGACACATTCTCATTCATTTGGACATCAAGAACAGGATCACTTGTTGGAAACAACCTTTTTGCAGCCATCAATGCCTCCAACCAAGTATTTCGATCCTCCCTTGATTCTGCCCTCAAATGCAACCTCTTTGTCCCAGTATTTATAGAAAACCTCCGGTCATCTGATCGACTTTCCCTTACTGACGAGACCTATAAAAAGACTAATCTGTTAGTAGAATATCCAACTCCGAAATCAAAACAATTGGACAAAACAAAACAAACAACCGTGTTACAAATTGATATTTTATGCGGCACACTAACATCCAGAAATAAAGAGCCCCAAGAACATAGTAACAGTAATGTTGATCAAAAACTCAGAAACAGTACATTGTTCTACAAATAGGCATTCCGCTATTAACCACTAGTGCACATTGCTCCTTGCGCGCATAATGTACACACGTTATCTCAGTTTATACGACACATTTTATTTCGATGTCCCCAAAAGAGAATATTACATACATGTAATTTTTAAAAAAATTCAAATCCATTTCAAGTTTTCAAGTATTTAACTTTAAACAGTAGTAATTGTGAAGATTCTATCAACACACTACATATAATCAATCACTCCCATTGTTCAATTTAGTTTACCTGTGTGATCTGGACATACTATTAAGGTAAATGCAGAGGAAAATTTGTCATTGTATAATTGTGAAAGCAATTTTCAGATGCCTGAAAGCAGAAAGTTGAACAGCTACTTTTTGCCACAGACCCTGCTAACGCGGGATGCTTTGTGCACTGGGCTGCCCTTTATATTTTAAGCAATTTCCGTTTCCTATTCCTAACATAAAATACAACTCAAATTTTCCTTATAAAGTTTCCCTATCGTTTAAATAGTATCACATAAAATGAGACAGATAGAGCAACAATTATCAAACTTGTCATACCATTAATTAAACCAAAATATTTCTAGAGAAAAGCTTCCATTTGAGGAAATATAAGAATAAACTTCACATATGACCACGTAACTATGACTTCTTTTCACAAAAGTCACATAACTATGTTTATTAACAGAAAAATCACAAAATTTTCACCCTACTATAACACAAAAATCACTACTGCCAGAAAATCCAACTTCCGATGGATAAAATATTTTACTCTTTTTTATTTTTAATTTAATTTAATAAATACAAACTCAATTACATGAGATACTTTGAGGTGGATTTCTCCAAAAGGTTTTCGTCGCTTAGATTTGGAAGAGGTGATCGGCAAAGTATTAATCCGGCAAAACAACTTTTTTCCAATGATCATAGAACCTTTCTCTTAACGGCCGATTTGGTGTGATCGCGTTGTTGCCTTTGTTTTCTCATTTTATGTTTACTTATATTAACTAGTAATCATATTTTATCCTTTACCCTACATTTTTACAGTAGCTCTACCTTGTACCCTACTTTTCTTGTAGATTTATGCTTCAAACTGTTGATATGTAACATTATGTAACGACGAAAAACATACAATCTATCCAAATGTTGTATTCATCAAAACAATACAGTATGATACAACACAACACAACACCATACAATATAATACGATACATTATGAAACGACATGTAACAACCACACCTTGAAATGGATTTCTCCGAAAGGTTTTCGTCGCGATTTAGAAGATGTCATAGGAGAAGTATTAATCCGTCGAAACGACTTTTCACCAACGATCATCGACCCTTTTTCTGTCTCCAAGTTTGTAACAATTTTATGCCTTCCATGTATTTTATATTATGAAAGAACACCATCATGTAATGCAAACCATCTTGGTCTCCATCCTCTACCATAATTCACCCATTCATATAAAATTATCTAATAATCCTAATAATCTTTACTTAGGATTATTTTCTCATTTTATCTTTACTTATTATCTAGTAACTCTATTTTATCTTTTACCCTACATTTTTATAGTAGCTCTACCCCGTACCCAACTTTTCTTGTAGATTTATTCTTAATGTATCGACGGAAAATGATCTATCTAAACGTTGTATTCATCAAAACAAGAAGTACGATACAATACAACACAACACAAAAATACGATACATTATGAAACAATACGTAACAACCATACCTTGAGATGGATTTCTCCAAAAGGTTTTCGTCGCGATTTAGAAGATGTCATGGGAGAAGTATTAATCCTTCGAAACGACTTTTCACCAACGATCATCGACCCTTTTTCTGTCTCCAAGTTTGTAACAATTTTATGCCTTCCATGTATTTTATAATACGAAAGAACACCATCATGTAATACAAACCATCTTGGTCTCCATCCTCTACCATAATTCACCCATTTATATAATATTCCTGAAATACCATTATTGCCTGCATTATTAAGATCATTCATACGTGCCGAATGAAATAATTCATCACCAGAATATTCTGCTTCCACGGTGGCGCGTGTGGCGCGTGATGGTGGTGGTTGCATGTCTAGGAACTTAGCTAATGGTACATTATTAGTATTCCGATCAGCCACGTCTGTGTCACAACAAAGAGAATGCATTTTTTTTTTGTTGTTGTTGTTGTTGAGATTTATTTGAATTTTTTTAGAAGTAGTTGTGAGGAGAAATTAAAATGATTGATTTTATCTAAGTTTCTTGATCGTGGTGGTTATCCCGCGAAAATAGGAGGTTTCAAAAATCACTTTGGATATGTAGAGAATTTAATTTATAGCCCGGTTTGACAAAGTTTTTAGGAGGCCAAAAATGTCTTACTTTTAATATAGTGAGCGGATAAGTTAAACTTTTGAGAGAAAATGAGTGTTTTTAAGGAGCAGCGGAAGCTGTTTTTCAAAAGTTAAAAAATATAGTTTTTCTTCAAACGTACTTTTTTGAAAAGTAATTTTAAAAAATACACTTAAAAACACCTTTTAAAAAATTGATCAAACATTGATTATTGTTTGGAAGTGTTTTTCAATTTAATTAGTCAAACACAAAATGTCTGTCACTAAAAATACTTTTTTGAAAAACACAATAAATTGATTTTAGAAACTTGGCCAAGCACGTTATTAATTACACATATTCTTCAATTTTTGTATGCGAAAACAGAAAAAGGAGAAGAGGATTAGTAAAGGATTAACGAAAACGCGGTTTAATCAGTTGATGTCACGGAGGGAAAATCTATGTGGACCAAACGGATTACGTGCCATCCTCTAACTTCTTTTTTTTAAAAAAGCAGTAATCTTAATCGTACCCATTATCTACGTTAATCAATGAAGATAAATATATATTCTGCATATATATATTTTAGGGATAATCGTAAAAAACACACCTGAACTATTAAGTTTTCACGAGTTTCACACACCAACTATTAGTTGTTTACTTTTTCTACCTGAACTATTACCATCTATATCAAAACACACCTCAACTATTAGTTTTTCTTTTTTTCTACTTGAACGATGATGATGGTTCAAGTAGGAAAAAGGGAACAATTGATAATTCAGGTGTGTTTTAATACACATATAGTGATAGTTTGGATAGGAAAAGAAAACAGCTAATAGTTGTAGTATGAAACTCACGATAAAAAAGATAATTTAGGTGTTTTTTTTTTAATCATTAACTCTATATTTTATTGGGTGAAAATCATTTTCACCCCCCAACTTTGCTTAAAAAATCAAACTCCTCTTTCACTATGAACAATAGACATTCTCCCCCCTTTATCCTAGGGAATGTCTATTGCACCCTTGGCATTTTCAATCCTCCATCTATGTAATACCTTTTTATATTATATAAAATTTATTTTTTAACCTCTGTATTTATACATTTTTATTTAAATTCATATTATAAGTAGAATAACCCATTTATGAATTTATCACAAAATCAAATATTACTTTTTATGATTGATATTTTAATATTACATGCATTAAGGACACACACATCACCGTTTATTTTTACATGTGTGTGTAGCTAAGTTTCACTTCTCTCTTATTCTCTATTGTCAATATATAAACGAGTTTTGGTTGTCAATAATGGAATATTTTAAATTATAATTTAATATTCATTTATAATATAAATAGATAATCTTTCAGGAATTTGCTATAGAATATATCTCTATTTTTGTTAATTATTTTATATTAGTGTAACGACCCGCTAGGTCGTTAAGGGGGGCGACTCAGACAACTAGACCTCCATTGGGAATTCCGAGGCCGCGGGTGAGTCCGTAGCGTGTTTTATGTGTCTGTGCATGCTTTGTTTGCGTCTGTAGGGCCTCGGATTGGTGTTGGAATTTTTGGGTGGAAACTGGTGCAAAAAAAACCCAAGCTACTGGTCAAAATGGACCATTGCAGCGGGTGATGGACCGCTGTAGCGAGTCCGTCGTAGCGAGTAGAGGGTCGCTGTAGTAGGGAGGCGGGATTTTAATAAGGTCCGCCATAGCGAGAGCTTTTTCGCTATAGCGAGACCGCTGCAGCGAGGATTTGACCGCTGCAGTGGTCGACACGAGGCAGAATCAGCGTTTATTATTCTTTATTCTGAACTCATTCCGCACATAACACCCAAAATAGTTTCCAAGAACTGTTGTGGCGAAATTCTAAAGTTAGGGCTAGAGTACTCTTGAAAGGTAAGTCTCAACCCTTGACTTTGTTAATTCCATCATCATATTAGATTCCAAGATTAGTTAAAGGTCCGTTAATGGTGAATGAAAGGGCTAAAACCCTAGAACTTAAGAAACCCTTGATTTATGAATGGGTTATGGATTTTATTGTTGTTTAATCATCTAGGAGGATAGATTATCACTTCCTAGGGTGAGAACTTGTCTATTAATGATGGAACTTGTTGAATGAGACCTAGGGTTTCATAGAGATGATAACTTTAGCATAAAAACTAAGGGTTGGAACCATTAGAAAACCCATGAACAGATAGAATATGATTATTTATGGTTGATATTATGATGAATTCACGCTTAGTGATAGTTCACCCATTTGAAAAGGGTAGAAGTAGTGGGGTTCTTTTCCCTAAATTGTTGTATTGTTGGAGTAGATGATTTGAATACTCATGTAGCTCTATATTTCTAGACTTAGAACGTTCGGAAGCTTTGCGAAAGGGGAAAACTATCGCGGAGTGATTACATTGTTTCAGTTCTGCTTTGAGGTAGGTTACGATCTACTTGAGTTAGACTTTGATTAGTTGATTATACGTGTTACGAAATTGATAGGAGAAGTGTGATTAGGGCTTCGAACATAAAGTGTGGTTGATAATTCCTATAGCTTGATATTGATTGATTAATTATGTGATGAACTGATATGAAATGATAAAGACGGAGTTCATAAATACTCTTCTTGTTGACTTGGAGAATTTCCTTATTCATGTTATTGATTGTTGAGTCATGATATGACTTGTGACATGGTGACTTGTGTTCCCTGATATTGATTTATTGATTGTTCCCATTCCTTGTTGTTTGTGGAACGGAAATACATTGTGATGAGAAAGATATTCTAACTATGAAAAGACACATTTGACAGAGGGTGAGGATGTGGCCTAGTTATAGGCTCGTGATCCGAGGTCAATTCCGGAGCGAGTGGTACATGGCCACTATGGGTCCCCTATAGGTCATGGCTAATAGGTCAACACTACCATTTAGCATGTGTGTACGGATATGTGACAGAGTGGAGATAATTTGTGATTTACGATTGTGTTTGGTGATTACATGGGTTGAGTTACTCTTATTGATTTCTACTTATGTGGATTTACCTTATCCCTGTGTTGGATGATATTTCGGTGTTAGATGATTTATGTTGATAGTTCTTGAGATTATGTGTTGTTGTGCCTATTTGTCTATTTTATTGATTTTGTGACTGTAGACATGATACTAATCTTAGTCAGCCTATGATATCTACCAGTACATAGTGTTTGTACTGATATTACCTTGCTGCATTCTTTTGAGTGGAGATTGTGAACCAGAGACATCTACGAGACCTCATATTTAGCGTGAGCCCGGTTCCCGACAGATTCGAGGGTGAGTTCTTATCCATGCCAGACAGCCTGAAGATCTTTCTTATTTTAGATGTCTATTTCATTTCAGACATTTATGTTTATTTTAGACCGGTATTAATTCTTTAGACAGTTATGTTTTAGAGTCCTTGTAAGATGACTTTCGAATTTTGGGGTTGTAATAGTTAGACTTCCGCAGATTTTATTTATTTATGGCATGACTAGACATTTGGAGATTTTTATATTTGTTATATCCTTGAATGTTTAAAATTGGCTAAGTAATGTGGTAATCGTTTGGATGGTTGGTTAAGTAGATGGTTCGCCCACTAGGGGATTTGAGTGGGTGCCGCTCACGGCTGCTTGGGTCATGACAATTAGCTTCATTGAAATATATTTATAAAATTATTATCACATGTTATTGTTACTTGTTAATTTCAGAGTTTTTATTATTAAAAAAAATCTTGTTCTTCTCATTTATTTCATTATAGAACGGCATTAAGTTACATACTCAATTAGTATTTCTCACTTTTCCTTTTTCGTCTCAAAAATAATATTTATTTTCGTGTAGGAAATTTTTTACATAGATTAAAGAGATAAAAAAATCATGATTTTAAAGTAGTAAAAGAAAAAAAGACAATATAATAATATAAGGGTAAAATAGGAATTTTAAAAAGCCAATTAGGATAAAGAGGGGAGAATGACTTGTTCAAAGTTGAGGGGATGGGGGTGGAGTGGGGGGTTGATTTTTAAAGCAAAGTTGGGGGTTGAAAATTATTTTCACCCATATTTTATTTAGTAAGTTCAGATTGTTTGATTTGGTATTAACATCGGATAACTATTTTATAGAAAAGTACAGATTGGGCTCCTTTCCATTTCCTTCTCTTCATTTTCCCCAAGTTCTATCTTGGATTAAAGACACATGGCATGGATTAGAATTAATGGCCAAGATTTAACTAACTAAAACAAGGCCCTAACCATGATTACATAATTAATAACTTATCCATTAATATATTAGAATATTTTTCTCTCTCTACCTATTTTACTTTTCCTACCCAGTAAAATATCTTTTCTGATTTACCCGATTATTTTTTGCCACTTAATTTTTTTTCCCTAATAGACCCATTATTCAATTGGTGATATTTTCCATTTTTTCATTATGATGCTTACTAATTCACCTAATATAGACCCCATTATTCAATTGGTAATTGTATATTTCTGAAAGTGTTGTCTATATTATGGAAAATATCACCATTAAAGAGTTGTCATAATTGGAAAAAAAATGAAATATTAAAATAGGAAGAGAGAGAAAATATTTTAATATATTTATGGATAAATTATTAATTATATAAACTATGGTTAGGGCCTTGTTTTAGTCAATTAAATCTTAGTCATTAATTCTAACCCATGCCATGTGTTTCTAATCTAAGGTAGAACTTGGGGAAAATGGAGATAAGGGAAATGGAGAGCCCAATCCGAAAACTACTTGTCTTACGCATTTAATCGAAATAATAGTTAATTCGATTAATCTGATTCTGAATTAGTATCTTTTATTTTTATTGCTACTTAGAAAGTGAAACATTTTGTTACCGGAGAGATTCTGATGATTGGAACAGAACTCGAATTAAGAATTAAAGATATCAATCTCAATTAACAATCTTACCACCCACTTTATCGTAAAAAATAGAAATAAAAAGAGATGCATATTGAAGGATGAGACTATATACTTCTCATATTGTGTTAAACATTTTGTCACACGTGTCTACACCAGCTATAATTGTTACCACCTTATAGTTTTCAACTAATTGACAGTTTTCAAATAAGATCATGCTTATAAAAGGTTGGAAAAAAACTACAGTGGTGAAAAGAAAAGAAGCAATATCAAGAAGAGGTAGAACATTGAAGGAAATTAAAGAATACTTCTTTTCGTGTCTAAAATACTAGGTGTTATTTGATCAATTTGTATATAATTTCTACGCAAGGTATTGATTGTTGGGATCTTTTTCCCCATAAATCCTGAAGAATCACTAGTATTTCATTCATAATGTTGAAAAAATTATGGCGATTCGTCGGGATTTGTGGTCAAAATTCTAGTTATCACCATTAACTTGTTGTTAAGGCAAGCCTCGTGCCTGAAATTTCTGACAATTTCTCAGGATTTGTGGGCGAAATTCTGACAATCATCATAAATTGTTGTTGAGATAAGTTTTACCAATATCAAATAAGAATTCGAACTACCCGCTAGGATTTTGCTCCAGATTCTGATGAAACAATTATTTCTTCACCGCTTTTCTTAACGAGATCAACTTTTAAGCAACGGATGAAAATCATACTTGTACAAATCACCCATATATATTCATATACTTTTGCCTGACATGTGCACTCATTTATCACATCCATCAATATTCTTCCTTGACATCCTGAAACACAAACCAAATGAAAATAAGAAAATCTATGCAAGGTTAGGTTTCATATACAATTGTAATATATGCAAGATTAGGTTTCATATACAATTACTACACCTTGCTAAATATTAATTGTGTATCATGCTCTTGAAATTCTTTTTGGAATTGGCACCAAACTTTCTTTCTAAATTATAACTCTCAAAGTTTCACGATGACCATATAAGTTGAAATATTCCTTTACTTCATTGAAATTAAGATTGTAGGAAATAAGAAACCACTTTTACTTTGAAGTAGCAATAAGTGATCCCTCCGAATTGTTAATGGGGATTCAAATTCAATAGGAACATGTCTAATTATGTATTTCCTGGTCCAGGATTCGTGTACACTGTACGTCATCGTTATCCAGATATCCATCATATCTCCATCACTGAAAGGGTAACAAATCAACGTTAAAGACCCATTAGAGATTACGAGGCCGTAGTACGTCACCTGAAAGGCCGCATTGTTGGAAATCTTATGAAAAATACTTGATCACGAACCCTTGTAGAGAATTCTTCAAAGCTTGAGGCATGTCAATTAAGACACTGTCCCTAAGGATATCTCACCCGGTATGGGTGTATCCCCAAGGATTCAACAAGTTCTTCTAGCACAAAATTAGGAGCCATAATCTGACAAAGATTTATCTAAAAAAAAAAAAAAAAAAACCAGCACACAAAAGTGAAAGGAAGATTTTATATTGATATATGTCTCTATACAATTCAACACTCACAAGAGGAAAATATGTGTTTTGTCTCTACTGCCTCCAAAAGGAAAAGAACTTAGATTATTTATAGCTAAAGAAAAAACCTCTCTTCTCGTATGGGAAGCCACCAACGGTTATATGGAAGTTATTAATGGCGTTAAAGATGATTAAAAGGCTAATAATGAGGCAGCAATTTAATGACAATAAGGAGAATTAAAAGACTAATCATGGAGTAAGAATCCTTGGAGGCTAAAGCATTAGAGAATCCTTGGAGGCTAAAACATTAGTACTATATCAAAGAATATTTAATATAGGAAAGATGAAGTTGGATATTTCCTTTTGAGATACCATGTTTATTTATTTTTCATCATGCATCGCAATTATCTGGCATTTTCGTATTGCGAAAAATCTCAGTACTTATGTCGAAACAAAGAATCATCCTTAAGTCTAAATCATGTAATATTAATTGTGCATACCAATGAAATGATCCATTACAAAGAATCTCGCAACCTGGAAGCTCAACTGCAGCACTCAACTGCTGATCCACATGATACAAATATCTCCAAGAATTCCTGCATAAATCATAAACCTTTATTTTTTTTCTCTTTAAAATCGTAACCATATTTGCTATAAAAAAAAATGGAAATTCTGACAAGCTTGTTGTCATTCCCAATTGAATCGAAACCAAATCCAACACCTCTAAAGAAGCGAACAAGTCCCTTAGGACAAACAAAAGGGCTAGGTGGGAGTAACATGTAATTTTTAGTAGCTGGATTAAATAAGACGATGTCATCTGGATAATTCGTGAAAAGAATCAAACCATTGCAAGAGCCGACTAGATCATTAACTATAAGGTCATTGAAAGTCATATATGGCAGATCTAGATCTGATACAATGGGATTAAATTGTCATGATCGTCACCGATCTTTTTGAGACAAAGATTGACACATTTATTGAATACCTCAGAAGTTTTAGAAAGTACCACATCTTGAGGCAATCTTTTCACAACTCCATGCAACACCACCATATTGACAAATGATTTGATGTTAAGTTTGTGTCTGGTCTCGACTTGATCTCAACCAGTTTTCAGACCCTTACACGCCCATTATCTAACTCCTCGATTAGTAATATTTCTTTTGAATTGTGATTTTGAGTTTCTTTCCATGCAAATTAATTTTGGTTTTCGCATAGAGTTCTCCATAAGGTAGCAATGACCTATTAATTCGTTCTACAGATTTATTTTAAACTTAGATTTATTTTAAAGCAGCTATTTTAACATTTGTGTCCTATATTGTTCAATATGAGAGATTACTAAGACACTTTTAATACATCTTGGATAAATGAATACAGGTATTCTACCTGTTCGTGACAAATTTCAAGTTATGAAATATTAATTGCAATCACAAATAAAAATATGAAGAAAATAATTTTATTGATGAATTTTTGATAGTACAATTCTATGAATTCCCTAGAAGCTTTCGCAATAGTTTTCCGTGATTTGAGGATTGAAGTAGGTGTTTTTCTCAAATTTAGAATGATGTGGACCTCCTAAAGGACCTGACCTTTAAGAACGTCGGGAAACACTTCGATATATCGAGTTTATCTCGGAGAAGAACTTTGTGGACTACTCTTCTCTTGTTGAAGAATTATGTAACTGGCTAAATAGAGAGACTCTTGTTTGGATAAATTTATATTAAAACTGAGTTTATTGATGATATACTCGGTGCTGTTATTTGAAAGTTATCCACTCTTTGATTGACTAACTCTGTTGCAGAAAATGTTCTCAAATTATTGAAGGTTGGATTGCAAATAAAGCAGCTTATATCTAATAATAATGAATAATTATATATTTTCGTATTTTAATTCTAGAAAAAACAATTATTCAAGAAAAAAAAGTTACGAAAAACATTGTATGAGGTAACTATTCCCATTTAACATGTGGAGGGGGTATTGTTTTCAAATCCTTAAATAATTAAATGTTACAGTAAGAGGGTAAAGTGGAATTGATAAGGAAGAAGAGTATTAATTTCTAGATTAGTCAAAAGAAAGGTAGCTTTTGTATTTGCCAATGTTTCACTTTGCAATTCCTTAATCCTAAATAGAGAACCGCATCACCAAAACAAATTTTATAATACACTGACTATATGTAAATAAATTCAATCCTTATTGAACAACTTTGGAAATGCACAAGATTAAATATAAATAATTATTTAGTTTACAATTGAAACTGGCATAAAATAATGCGGGAAAAAAATAATTCATCAAACTTAAAAACAAAAATATCACAAGCATGGTGTGATCCAAGCTGGTGGGCAAATACGACTTATTGACAATGCAAGATATATCATTCCGTTTTTTCATCTTCCAAATTGTAAGCCCCCATATCTCTTCCAACCCCTCCTTCTGGTTCTCTATCAAAATCAAACCAATCATCAGTAAAATATATATGATTAGGCTTGACTCCGGTAAATTTAGAAGAGTCGATGCAGCCTGCTTCGTTACGGCCCAAAAAAATTGTTGAATCTCCCAAAGTTTTAACCTCCTTCAATTCACCTTTGGTTACATCCAGTTCACAAACTTGAAAGAAAGAAAGCAAAGCTAAACAGATAAATTGGGTTTATGTAGGCGTGCAACATTGGGTTTATGTAGGAATGCAACTATATTCCTATACGGACACGGATTTTGAAACAAACATTATTCTAGTTGTACTTGGATTGTACAACTGGTTCGACTTCATCGTGGCCCAAAAGTATAACATGTGTTTCCACGGCCCAATATTATCATTCAAATTAGGAGCGTTAATGGTACGGTTTGATCATTTATTTATTTTTAAATTATGCCATATCAAATTTTTGGTTATTCTACCGTACAACAGGATTAAAATCGCCTCTGGTTCTTCTCAGATGTAACGGCTGAAAATGATGAATTCATTTGTTGTTGTTACAGTGCGATTGAGATGAATATTGATAAACGTTGAGGATTGTATGATCAGAGTGTACCAACTTCTGGAGATGAATTTAAATCGTAAAAGAGATTTTATTGGAAACCTCAAAAGTATAGAAATTACTACATCTTGAGGCAATCTTTTCATAATTCCATCCAATATCATCATATTGAAGAATTGATGATGTTAATTTTCTTAGTGTTCCATAATCCTAACACCTCGATCATTAATACTTCCTTTGAATTGATTTTGAGTTTTCTTCCATGCGAATTATTTTTGGGTTCCGCATCGAGTTCTCCTTAAATGTAGCTATGACCTATTAATTAGTTTTACATAGTACAGGCCCTTCATAAATATGCATATTAGAGAACATTAGTACTTTTATTTTATACTTAAATTTATTTAAAGTAGCTATTTTCTGTTTTCACATTTGTGTCCTATATTATATTGTCCAACCCGAGAGTAGTAAATGTCATATACATCTTACGTTATGTATTGCTAAGACACTTTTGAGTTATTGCATCCTAGATTACTAAATACAGTTAATTTATCTGTTTGCGATAAATTTCAGGTTATGAAAATTTAATTGCAATCACAAATAAAATATGAAGGAAAAATAATTTCATAAATGAATCTTTGAGAATACAATTCTATTTCCTTAATTCTTCTCCGCAAAAATCTCTATCCGGATTCAATAAATCTAAGTAAATTGTAGTTTTGTTTTCCACTTAGTCTTTATTTATTCTCCCATCTATACTTTTTTGTATCTATTTTATTTGGATTAGATTTGTAGTGTCAATCCAACACGTGTCCTTTTTAAAATATTTTTTAATTGGATCAGAAATTCATAATAGAGTCCGACCACAACGATCGGGAAGGGTGAAAAGAACCCCATCGGGGAGTGAAATAGAACATGAAACGAGGGCAGAATAGCGTCTTTCTCAAACTTCAAATAATGTGGACACTCCTTGTAATATTTGACCTCTAAGAAAGACGTCAGCACTTTGATATTTCGGGATGATCTTCTAAACTTTGTTGATTACTCCTCCCCTGCTGAAGATTTATGTAGTTGGCTAATTAGAGAATCTTTTATTTGGATAAATAACTTGATTTTGTTCATTATAAGTTCACTCTTTGATTGAATAACTGCATACAGAAGAAAAAAAAGAAATGCCATCTATAGAAATGAATTCTGATATTATCACAATGAATAGAAATCAAACGGGCAAATAATCCAATGAGAACTGAAACTGCATTGCATTATAGTCAATACAATAATGCCATCTTTTGGCTACAAGACAATAGGCCTCATTTCAGGACCTAATTGACACTTAGATCTAATTGGGTAGGACTAGAAGTCCATTTATTCCAAAACACAAGGGCCGGCCTGATTGAACTAAAATGAAAATATTAACAAACGACCACATGCCTTGTCATTAGTCCCCAACCATAGCTGACAAATTTGGTCAGGTTGTGTTATGACCCAAGCCTATTATTGAACCCGCCATGCTAGACAGAACCAATGCATCGGAAGGCCGCTGCAACTCCGCCCATCTCCGCCGCCTCCTCCGCCAATTCCTTCCAGCAATGCACCATCTTCTTAGGGTCGGAGTTGGCCGCAGTGGGGACCACGCGTTCTTTCTCTGCCTTAGGGTCGGAGCTAGTAGTGTGGACCCCGCTCACCTTTTCCGCGATGGTGAAGCACCGATAGATGATGTACCCGCCACCTGGAAAATCTTGCTTCACCACATTGCGAGATGTGTACCCTTCCACATCAACACGTACGTCCTCATATGACCCACCAAGACACGTGATGGCCACACTAAACTCAGCTGGCTCGAAACACGTCAGCACCCTCTTGACCAGCGGCTCAAGCCCAACGAACCCAAGGTCTAACCCCATGGCTTCATAGCTCGCATAGCTGAACCCATCCTCTGGTGTCACGTGCACCGTAGAGTACGCTGCACCATCAATCCCATTCATAGAATATCCACAAGGCTCAAACTCAAAATCACAAATCTCATGACTCGGAATAATATCACATATCCTAGACATTTTCGTCATTTCACACCCCTCCAAATAATCGTCTCCCGATTTTTTGAAAAACACAGCCGCTTTTTCACGGTCCAATCCCGTCATGCACATTTCCAAAGTAACCTCAGCCATCGGATTAGCCAACTTGCATGGGCCCACATGTGCCACATAGACATGCCAGTTGGTACTCGGCCATTTCAGATCACCAAGTACATAAGCATTCCCATTCTTAAAGAACGAGTTGAGAAAAGCCACCTCCTCGGAGAAGCTCCGATGAGGGGCAAGTTGGGTATTTTGAAAAATAAACGTCCCACGCGAGTACTTCACCGAATCAACTCCGAGTGAGAGTGACTCAGCGAGTTTCAAAATCCGAGGAATGGATAACAAAAGCTTTGTAGTACCACAAGTCTTCAGAATAATCTTCATAGGATAAACAAATAAACTCGATTCGGAGAGCACGTACGAGTCTACCTCAGTGTTGGATAGCTGTGAAACAATGGTGCAACAAGCTGGTTCGAGGATCAAGTCGAGTTGTGAACGAGTCAAGGCTCGTAGACCCGAACCGGATGGGTCAGTGAACATAGGTGGCTCAGTAAATGTGATTTCTAGCCTTTTTTCATAGCCCTCAAAACCAATTGCAGAAACAGCCATTTTAGTTAAAAAAAAAAAAATGAACTAGGATTTTGAAAAATGAGAATTATTAGAAAATGGATTATGGAATTTGATTGAAAAAAAGGCAAGAAAATTAGAAAAAAGAGTATCAGGATGGCTTCCTCACGCACTGCAATAAAACAAAAAAGAGAGAAAAATTAGAAACAGAAAATGGATTAGATTTTGTTCATTTTGAAGAAATTACAAAAATATACAACCCAACGTAATATATTACACCTACATAGCCATCTTTTCAGTTTACGTTCGCATAACCAACTTCTTTTATTTTTTTTCCCGCAACAGTGCTTATACTCACGGTATACACCATAACACGATATTATACAAACATTATACACTTACGTTAGAGTAAGCAGCAGATCGGAATTTTTCGATGCCACCGTTAGGACGAACGTCTTCGATGATGTAATCGAGAGGAGCTTCGTATTGGATACTACTGGAAGAAGAATTTTTCTTACCACCTTTGGTTTCCATTACAACATCAAATCTTTCTTTCACTGCAACAAAGTTATACAATCTCAGTTTATGTATACAACAGATATATGCACAAATCAGGAGGAAAAAAAAAAGAAGAAGCAAGAATGCATATAATGGATTGATGGATAACTTTGTTAAAACTAAGAAAGGGAAACAATCTAGCTACCATTCAAACAGCATTTAGTCATATATTAAACTGATTGAATTTCAAAGTTTGAAAAAGTAACTTTAACTAGGTTTTTCAAGTAAAATGTTGTTCAAACACAATTTCGATAATTAAATCGTTAAGTCCTAGTAGATTTTATTGCATATTTTAGCATCGATATCAAACTCGAAGCTGAAAAGGAATTACTTAGTGTAGCAAGAACAACACAAGAAGGAATGTGGATAGAGGTGGGGTCAGGATTTAAACGACGACTTCTAGTGATAATAAACGGATTTTAAATCCAATATTTGTCGATATTTAATAATTTTTTTAGCATAAATATATTAATTTGAACAAAAGTTATTGGGTTCGGTCGAACTCTGCCCCTGTTAATAGATCCTTTATGTATAAATTGGTTGGCCAAAACTTCCATATATAATTTTTCAAACTTTAATTTTTTTCAAGTTTCAACCAAATCTATATTCAAACGCCTGGTAAGAATCCAGAATTTCAAAATCAAAGAATGATAGAACTTTTTTTATAAGGAATAAGCGAAAATCAAATAAAAAAGATTGATGTTAAGCCAAAATGATCACAAAATGAACATGCAAATAATGGGAAAAACAAAGAGAAAGTTGGAGAAATTACATTTTTTCTGATTGAAGATGAAGAACAAAGCTTTCTTTGTTTTTCTCTTTTTTTTTTTTTCTTTTTCTTTGTATATATATCTTTGAAGGCAAAGAGAAATAACTAAAAAAGTAACAAAGAGGAATTATTATTTGAGTGATGAAGAGAAGTGAAAGGGGAGAGAGTATTTATAGATAGAGTTGAAGAGGAGAAAATGTAGGGCTCCAACTACCCCTTTTTGCCTTTTATTTTCTTGGGTAAGAAACAAGAATCTAAATTTTCACAATCTACAATATATAATGACTCAACTACCACACAATTATCTCCTTTCTTAAGAAAGATCATCATTATAATAAGAATTTATCTTGCATACAATTATTACTTAATTATGGTTAGACTTAGGTGTACGTATTATGTTTAATTTTAACTATTGAGATTAAACGAATTGTTTGATTTGATATAAAGAAATGGTACGTATATTTATTTAATTTTCTAATAAAAACATATAAGTACTTGATGTTTAAACATCAAATAAAAATAGTGTTTCACATTATGTATTCTCGCCTTGATTTTTACTGCTAAAATTACACTATCTAATTTAATTAAATATCGAGTATGAATTAGTATTTTAGTCATTTTCTACCACTTTTTCAGCATTTTCAGGCGCGCTCTCTTTCTCTCTATTGTGCGATTACTTTTGGAAAATAGTAAAAAAGGAAGAGTTTTAAGTTTTATATATTGATAATAGAAGTATTTACAGAATTAGATTACTACAAGACAATTATAGATAAGTTATTAATAGCATAAACTAATATTTTAAAAAATTAAAATGCTAGAGCATCCACCAGGACAACAGGAGCCTTCCAGCAGCTTTTGTTTTTGTAGTTATTACTTCCTAGTTGTTTTTGTTATTATTCTGTGTAGAAGAGGAAATAGAAGAGATTAATGCCCTCTATCTGGTTGAGTTTGAAATATATACTTGAAAGGGGAGGAGCATGAGAGTTAGATAGTTTAGGTTGGATGTATACTGTGACAGCAAGGTGTGTTTCCTCTATGCTGTGGTTCTTTCATTGCAATCAGTTTTGGTGATTAATACAAAGTTTAGTTACAAAAAAAAAAAAAAAAAAAATCATGTCACAGATTAATCAAATGTCCAAATTCCAAAAGACAGTATGGATTTTGCATTTAATTGAGTGGAGCGGGGCAAATTTCTAGTATTTGCACAGAGTGCAGTACTCCCTTCGGATCAAAAAGAGTGTTCATAACATTTGCATACCCCTTAAGAAAATACTAACTCCTAGATAAAAATAGATAATATGATTAAACTATCCCTAATTAAATAGGTATTGGAATTTAATCAATTAACACTTAATAAGAGCAATTTTGGAAGAATAAGGTTAATTGTTTCTTGATTTGGTAAGTGAACGCTCTTTTTTAACCAAAAAGAAAAGAGTAAGTGGGCACTCTTTTTTATCACGAGAGAATATCATTTACACTATATTAAACAAATTAAAATAAGTTAGACACAAAATATTTAGAGTATCCACAGAGAGAAATTAAAATATGTTATTTATTAATCTCACCAACACAATATTGAGCTAAGAGAATTGAAAGCACCTTTCATTTAATTTTTTAAGTCATTGGGATAAGAGAAAACAAAAGAATCATTAGTCTAATGAGATCTTGGAATGAGGATCTCATTAATGTCAAAAACCTTAATTAGTTAATCATTTTTTTGCGCAGATTGCCCTTAGTTTGGAGTGGTCTTTAAATTTTGTCTCTCATATTTGTGGTCTTTAAATTATGCCCCTCATATTGTTGGTCTTTAATTTTTGCCCTTTGCGTTGCAACCCTGAGCGTTCATGGAAAAATCATGAGGTTCTGGGTTCGAACCCCCGCTCAAGCATAAATTAAAAAAAAAATTGCAAGTCAAGATTTGGGTCGCGTGTATGCCGGACCCGGCATACATTTGTTAAGGAATTACCAAAGTTATGCCGGAGTATGCCGGGTCCGGCATAACTTTGGTAATTCCTTAACAAATTTATGCCAGGTCCGGTATAACTTTGGCAATGTTTTCAAACAACACAATAAGCATTGAAAACTCCAGCGCCGAGCTAACACAGTATACTTGAAGTTCAATGTGTATTTAAAGTAACTTTTGAAAAAGAAATATTTCGCATGGATCATTATGTTATATTGTCTTCTTATTTGACGAAGATATATTCGCATTAGGTTTATCTCTGTACTTACTTCTCGTTCAAGAATTATGGTTGGTAAGATATTTTAAGGGAGGGAGATTTACACACACAAAAGATTCTGTAACAAAGCAAAGTGCCAAATTCTTTGCCAAGGCACTATATAAGTGAAAGAAATCTGAATAATTGAACAAAATCTATGTCTTAAGGAAAAGTTATGCCTTATAGGGCATACTTTTAGTTATGCCTTAACTAAAAGTCTGCCCCATAAGGCACAACTAGGAAAAGGCTTTTAGTTAAGGCTTAACTAAAAGTTTGCCCACAAGTATGCTGGATCCGGCATAAACTTGTGAAGGAATTACCAAAGTTATGCCGGATCCGGCATACTTATGCCAAGTCTGCCCATAAGGCATAAGTATGCCGGGTCCGACATAACTTTGGTAATTCCTTAACAAGTGTATGCCGGTGGGGGCATAGCGAAATTTAAACTCTGCCTTGCGATTTTTTTTTAAAATTTTTGACTGAGTGGGGATTCGAACCTGGAACCCATGGGTTTTAGCCGAAGGGCAAATTTTAAAAATTTCAAATATGAGGGGCAAAATTTAAAGACCACCCCAAAAGAAGGGCAATTCTGCGAATTGCCCTTAGTTAATTGCCGAAGCATGCAGTCCTTATTTTAAGTTGACGAATTTGTCTGATATTACTATGAAGTTTGAAGTCAATTACTAGTAGCTAAATGTGGCCCATTATGTAATAAGTTAATAACCTAACCTCACGATCTATACAATTATAATATTTTTAAATTCAATAAGATCTCCAATAATATGATCTCTTTATAAAATAATTTAAGTACCAAGGTTGTGGTAGGTATAAACTTACATGTACATATCTACATCAAACAAATAGATATATGACAGTATGTGTTTGTACATACATTTTTGTTACTCACTCATGATTAATTAATGCATTATTTCACTACATTAATCATTTAACAATCGTAAGTTGAGTTGGTTTGGTGTAAACATTCAGTGCGGGTAAGAATCTATCGATGTGCTGGAGTGGTAAGCACTCGTCCATCATTAATCAGAAGTCTCGGATTCGAGCTTTGAGTGTGGAGTCAATTTTGGTAGGAAGCACTTTACCCCCAATGTGGGACTTTTCCACACCAGGGTCGGGACCATAACAGTGGCTTCAGTTTCGGCAGAATTCAATAATTTTGATTCAAACTCTTTATTTGTAATTTGAAAAATCCATTTAATATGTAAAAATAATAATAACGAACAAAGTAAGTAAAAATAATTGTAATCCAGAACCCATAACCTAAAAGTCATTTGTTTCGCCTCTATCCGATACGAATCTAAATTTAATGAGGCCCGGATACGAATGTACCGATTGGAAACAAGGGGGAAAAAAACAATTATTTTGCCCTCATGTTCTCCATCGTGCATCCTTCTAGGCACAGACAAAGCATCCGCTATTTCAAATCATTTTAGATTGATTGGTGAATTTGTACTTTTCTTGGAGTTGTCTATTTCTCTCCCCTTTCCACTTGTTATTTTGTAAATATGGTTCTCTTTCAATAATGAAAGGTCAAGTTTAATTAATCCCAAACTTCTGGGGTAGGTGAGATTGTCCTTTAGTTTCTAGACAAGTACTCGAATTAATTTGCATGAATCACATGTCTTCTGAAATAATTTGACAGATTCAACCTAGAGTTTGAGATTCTTGTTAGGTGAGAGTATAACAACCCAGTGTCTGGGCTCGCACAGCTTCAAAATGTGTCATTACGATTTAAAACTTTTTTTTATATTCCATACTTTCTTCGTGTTTTTTTGATGTAGAACTCTTAAAGTTTTACATACACCATCCTTCACCCTCATTCGTCCATGCTAAGATTTGTCTCGCGATTTACTCAAAGGCGACCCAACTTACTAGTGATATATTGTCCACTCTAATTTAGTTAGACCCGTATGGCTTTAAAACGTATCAGTAAGGTTTAAGGTGTGTTTCTTTATATATCCACTATCTATCCCGTATTTTATTGATGTGAAATTTGTCTAGAGTGTTAATACGGAAGCCTTTGGGAGATTTATATATGATTTTATAATTTCTTGCACTCACGTATTCTCCATTGTGCATCCTCTTAGACACAGACTCAGCATCCGCTATTTTAAATCACTAAGATTGATTGGTGAATTTGTATGTTTCTTGCAAAAGTTGTCTATTTCTTTCCCCCATCCTCTTCATGATTTAGTAGGTATGTTACTCTTTTTTTAATGTTGAAAGGTCAGTTTTAGTCCCCAAACTTGTGGGGTAGGTGAGATTGTCCCCCTTAGTTTCTAAACAAGTATCTTGAATTTAATTTGGATCACATGTCTTCGAAATAATTTTACAACTTCAACCTAGATTTATGAGCTTCTTGTTAGGTGATGCATATGCATGTGTTAAATGGTTGTTGTGAAAATCACCAAGGAATGGGTTGGGACGGATAAAATATTAAAATTTTCTATGTTTTTAATCAGATGTTGAAGTTCCAAAAATGGAAAAAAAAAAAGAAAAAAAAAAGCTTATTAATTAAGGAGTGTTTCTCCTTTGAATGGAACCTATATAATGTGAATCCTCACGTTATTTCATTAACAGACAAAGGAAGAAGAAGATGTGTCTTTTTTATTTAGGTTTTCTACCTAATATTATGTCTTTTTTATTTAGGTTTTCTACCTAATATTCTGTGTTTATATTGGGGATCCGGCTAATTCAGCTTTGACCTGCACTAGGCCTGTTAAAGAAAATGGACTTTCTACTAGGATTTTATAATCTCTAAGGTCTGTAATCAAAATTTCTAATCAAGGTCGAAAAATTTTTATCTATCCTATCATAATTTTGGGTGGTACATATGGAGTTGTCACAACAATTGATTGGATTCTTGATCCTCGCTATGAGAAAAAATATTATTTTTATTAGCAAGTAGTCACTAGTCAAGGAGCAATTCTATATAGTGCCATGTACGTTGACAAGTGCAAAATTCAATTAATTCACAAAGAATGGTGCCCAATTGGCTAACACGAAAAGCTAAAATATCTCAAAATTTTGTTAATAACTAATTCTAATAATACATATTGGATCGAAGTCAATAATTAACATGAATACAAAATTAGACATCTCTATAAAAGCTATCTTCTATAATAAGATTTCACTATAATGGCTAAATTAGATCTCTCTATAAATGCTTCTCATTCTTTTTTCTACTACTTAGAAGAGGGAGTTTGGTCGTCCCTCTTCGTCGTCCGTTGATGGGCCCCATTAAAAAAAATTGGGCCCTATATTAAGCGGGCCCTAAAAAAAATTGTAAAAAAATAAATTGTGAATCTCATATATATTAAACAACAACTAATATTTTTTTTTAAAAATGTGGGCCCCATATTAAATATCAACCAGTATTATAAAAAAAAAAAGTGAATCCCATATTTAAAAAACAAACAATGTTAAAAAAAAAAAAAAAAAAAAAAAAAAAGTGGGCCCCATATTAAACACCATGCGTATTCGTAGCAAACACTAATATAATAAAATTTTAGATACGAAGCACAAATTACAATGTTATATCAATCGTGTTTTGAACATAGTACATATAAAAAAAAATAAAAAATTGGGCCCCATATTAAACAGGCCCATAAAAAAAATTGTGGACCCCATATATATTAAACAACAACTAATATTTAAAAAATGGGGGCCTCATATTAAACACCATCCAGTATTAAAAAAAAGGTGGAACCCACCACATCCAAACTCACGGGAAAAAAAAAAGTGAACCCCATATTAACAAAATCAAGTAATATTAAAAAAAAAAAAGTGAATCCCATATTAGAAAAACAAACAATGTTAAAAAATAATTGTGGGCCCCATATTAAATACCGTGTGTATTCGTAGCAAACACTAATATAATAAAGTTTTAAATACGGAGCACAAACTACAATGTTATATTAATCGTGTTTTGAACATAGTATCCCATATTGATAAAATCAAGCAATATATATAAAAAAAAAATGAATCCCCTATTAAAAAAATAAACAATGTCAAAAAAAAAAAAGTGTAGACTTTGTATTCTTAGCAAACACTAATATAATAAAGTTTTAGATACGGAGCACAAATTACAATGTTATATCAATCGTGTTTTGAACATAGTATATATAAAAAAAAAAAAAAAAATATTGGGCCTCATATTAAACAGGCCCATTAAAAAAATTGTGGGCCCTATATATATTAAACAACAACTAATATTAAAAAACAATGTGGGCCCCATATTAAACACCATCCAGTATTAAAAAAAAAAGTGGAACCCACCACATCCAAACTCACGGGAAAAAAAAAGTGAATCCCATATTAACAAAATCAAGCAATATTAAAAAAAAAATTATGGGCCCCATATTAAACACCGTGCGTATTCGTAGCAAACACTAATATAATAAAGTTTTAAATACATAGCACAAATTACAATGTTATATTAATCGTGTTTTGAACATAGTATCTCACATTGACAAAATCAAGCAATATATAAAAAAAACAAAATGAATCCCACATTGTGGGCCCCATATTAAACACCATCCAGTATTAAAAAAAAAAAGTGGAACCCACCACATCCAAACTCACGGGAAAAAAAAAGTGGATCACATATTAACAAAATCAAGCAATATTGAAAAAAAAAAGTGAATCTCATATTTAAAAAATAAACAATGTTAAAAAAAATGTGGGCCTCATATTAAACACCATGCGTATTCGTAGCAAATACTAATATAATAAAGTTTTAAATACGGAGCACAAACTATAATGTTATATTAATCGTGTTTTGAACATAGTATCTCATATTGACAAAATCAAATTATTATGTTCACTAAATATAGTTAAAATATTTATATTTTAAAATAAGATAGAATTTAATGCAAAAGACAACATGACAAGTAAAATGAGTTAAACCGAGAATATTTACTAACAATTAAAAAATAGTATTTCTTCGTTTAGATAGAAAATCAATTTCTACAACAAGTCTTCTCTTTTAAAAAATATTAATAAATTTGCCGATTTTGTATTCGTAACAAACATTAATATAATAAAATTTTAGATACGGAGCACAAACTACAATGCTATATTAATCATGTTTTAAACATAACATATACTCTCTCTCTATATATAATCACTATTTAAAACAATTACATACACATAGATGTATTATAATCTAAAGTGTTGGCGCACGGGCATAAGCCGTCTAGTTATTAAAGAAATTAAAGTTTCCCCACACGTTTTATTCTTTTTCCTTATAATAATTAATTATTTGAGAATAATGATGGTTTTTAATTGGTCATTTTCACAAAAATATTAGGATAGGAGTCACTAAGAATTTCAGACGTGTTGCTTACTAGAATTCCAGATAGAATTATAGGCATTGGTCCAACAATTAATTATTGAAGATTAAATTGTTTTTTTTCTTATGAAAGGCTAAATTGTGGACGTTAATTTCACCGGTTAATGGAATAAGCACTGAGAGCGTTAAAGTTGACATATTAAAGTGAAATAAGCAACAACAAAAAAATGACAAAACGTAAAAGAGAGCAGTAAAGATTATTCTTCTTAAATTTATGTAGTATTTATTTGTCTATATGCTCTGTGTTTATTCTTTATCATTCATGATCATGAATCGTACTATGATATTGAAAGTATTCATTAGATTATTACTATAGTTCCTAAGTCTCTAGGATTTTGGTGGTAAAGTGTAGCGCATAATGTATGGTTAGACTTACCTCACAAGTTAGAACATTACTCTAAATGAAAGTCTATCAATTAAGTGAAGAAGGTAGAGAACAGACGAGCCACTATAAATCGAGCATAGAATCGTGTTCACTGATTTTCGAAAAATTTGTCTGCTATTAAAAAAAATATTTAATTCGTAAACTATTTTTACACTCAATGAGGTGGCCGAGTAAAAGCAGGGTTGACTATTTTAATGAATAAAATTAACTGATACAATGGGTAGCAGTAGATATCCGTAAAAATAATCGAAGTACTATCCGAACTTCATCTCTCTTTTATTTTAGTTTTCTTCTATAGTTGCAAAAAGAATATTTTGGGTGATCACCTTCTAGCAACTAGTGCATAAATAATTTGTCTTATTGAACATTTTAGGGTTTGAGTGTTTTGGTTGTTAGTTACCAAATTATGTAGGTAGGAAAAAGGTTCCAATTATTAGTGATTTTTAGTTTGTCCACATGGGGGGGGGGTGGGGGGGGGGGGGAATTTCATTTGGCGTCCGAAATTCATTTTGAAATCCCAATTAATCTGAATTCATATGGTATAAGGCCCATTATGAAATAAAACACTTTTTGTCAGGACATTTTCCATTTTCATAACATGAATTCGAGACTTCTGATCAGAAGTAAAAGGATCATATCCATGGAACAATATTAAACTTCCTTGCATTATTTTTTCAATTGGAAGAGGGTATATTCGACTCCAAATCTTGCAAAAAGGTGGGATTGCATCTAATTTATATATACATTACAGGTATAGTTATCATAGAGGGGTGCAACCCACTCAATGTTAGACATTGATACAATCTCTACTCATATTTTTCCTTATCAATTAAAAAAATTCTCAGACCTTCCTTCAAAATTTATGTATATTTTATTTCAAGAAATATTGTAGAATAATCTGACCATGAGATATTTTAACTCCATCATATCTTTTGGACGAAGGGAGTATTACTTTGGACTTTGAAGTGGGCCAAAACTCTGTAGATGGGTTGGGATGAGGGATCCATATTGAACGAAATTGGGTCATTTGCACTTTTAGCCCTATTTGTGGTGGTCTTTAATTTTTTGTCCTCAAGACAAATAACTTTTTCATGGAGAATATATTTACAATTTCGTATCATAATATCCCATAAGTTATGTCCCGCGGCCTTAAAGAACTTATGTCTCGCCAGGCATAAGTTCAATTTTGAAGGGAAAAAAATTAAAGACCAGCCTATTCGATGGACAAACCGTACAATTATTTGAACGAAATTCACAGAAAACAACCCGTTAGGTTTATTAAGCCCAAAATGCTGGAGTTTGAACTGATAATACAAAGTTGCAGGAATTTTTCCTAGAATTTGAATTGCATTTGAAACTACAGGAATTTTTCGAACTCCAGCATATTTTGCTAGAGTTGTTCCATATCTCCTCTGGGTCTATTTTGTCCAAATATTGTTTCACCTTAAAAGTGGTTAATTTTCCCAATTATATTTTAAACGGTAACTGAATATTAAATAGGGAAAACTACGTATATATACATGTTAAGGAAAAATAGTTACGAAACGTGACGATAGTTTTCCTTATTTACAAAACATAACTATATTTTACGAAACATGAAGAATTTTCATATATATTTTCGTTTTTTTATTTTATTTTCAGAAAATAATTATTATTTTTTAAAATAACTTTTTAAAAAAAATTATTTTAAACTTTAAAAAAACAATTTTATATATTTTTTTAAAAAAATGGCTCAAAGGCTTAAAAAATTACCTCAAATTTTTGTGTACGAAAACTGTATGAAATGTGTATGTGTAAGCGAAATTTTTAATATAGTTTTTCATACACAAAATGTGAATGAAATTCCAAGTCTTGAGCGAGATATACACATTTCATACCATTCTCATACATAAAATTTTGAGCGTAATGTTTAAGCCTTGATCGAGATATACACATTTCATACGTTTTTCATACACAAAATTTGAGCGATTTTTTTAAGCCTTGAGCAAGATATACACGTTTCATACACAAAAATTTAAGCGATTATTTTAAGTCTTGAATGTTGTATCAAAGTTTTATACAATGTTGTTGTAGTTGTATTAATTTTAGAGAAATCTAACATGAACTTTATACACGAAAATGTGAACGAAATTCTAAGCCTTGAGCGAGATACAAATTTCATACCGTTTTCATACATACAATTTTGAGGTGATTTTTTAAGCCTTGAACGAGATATACGCACTTCATACCGTTTTCATACACTAAATTTTGAGCGAACTTTTTAAGCCTTGAAAAAAAAAAAAGTATGTTTGTTATAGGGTTTGTAATGTTATGTTTTATGAATAGAAAACAATCGTCACGTTTCGTAAATATTTCTCCTGAATAAATATATATATATACGTAATTCGCCCTATTAAATATGTAGTCCAAAAATTGTCCCCTCGGGCTAATTGTTACGAAATTCCCAGATAACAACTCGTTCTCAAAACAAGATGGGCTTCTATTGGGCTTATTAAGCCCGAAATTCTATTGGGCTTATTAAGCCCGAAATTCTATTTCGAGATAGCATTTATTATTGGGCCTTGGCTTTCTACTTCTAATCATTTTTTTTGCGCGGAGTGTCCCTCAAAGTAATGGTCTTTAATTTTTGTCTCTCAAATTGTTGGTCTTTAATTTTTGTCCTTCGCCTAAAAATTCATGGGCTCCGGGTTCGAACTCCCGCTCAGGCTCGATCTATACGAAAGGCACTGTTTTTTTTTTTTTTTTTCTTTCTTTCGGTTTCATTGATAACAGAAAATACTAACTCTAAAGGGGCGTTGGAGCTTGACCAAAATTTTTTTTAAAAAAAATCGTAAGGCAGAGTTTTGGTTTGAACCTTATAAGGCAGGGCAAAAGTCTGCGCAAATTTTTGCCCGAATAGGCCTAATTTTGCTACAAACCTCTGCCTTGCGATTTTTTTTTTTTTTGACTGAATCGGGATTCGAACCCAAAACCTCAGGATATCAGGCGAAGGACAAAAATTTGAGGGACAAAAATTAAAGACCAGTGCCTTTGAAGGGAAATCGTGCAAATGACTCATTTCCAATCACCATATTCTCTTCTCAATTTCATTTTCATGATGATAAAATTTTGCTATTGCTTCTCTTTTTCACTTTTTGTGATAAAATTGGTATAGTCTTTACAAGGAAATAAGATAGTTACCCATCAGGATTTTTCTTATAACTTGAAAAGAAACGGTCATATCAACATTTTTAACTAACTTTTGACATGGCAATAAAAAAAAATCAAACAAATAGAAAGCCAAAAATTAATGGTTATGGCTAGTGGGTGAAAATTTATTCACTCCCAATATTTACACCAATCAAATAAATACAGTAACATTTGTCTTCAAATATATTATTATCACTTATCATAGTTAATTAATACACATTCTCACTTTAATTTATTAATTAACCATAATAAAATTAGTATGATTTGGTGTACACGTGAGTTTTTAGCCACACACATGGACACAAAATAACCGTTAAGGAAGTTATCTCATTCTTCAAGTGTTTTCCTTTTTACGTTTGTCTTCTTCTCCACGAGTCAACTACTTAAAATATAAACCCGAATATATTTAACAAAAGTGCCACATTGTTTGTGAACTAGATTTAAAGGGGAGCCTTGGAACAGCGGTAAAGTTATCTTCGTGTGACCTACAAGTCACGAGTTCGAGCAAGCCCATGTTCATGTTTTATGCTTGCATTAGGGTAGGTTGTCTACATCACACCCCTTGGGATGCGGTCCTTCCCCAAACCCTGATAATGCAGGATGCTTTGTGCACCGGCCGATCCCTTCTCCGGACCCTGCTAATGTGGGATGTTTTGTACATCGCACGATCCTTTCCTTGTACCCTGCTAATGCGGGATGCTTTGTGCACCGAACTGCCTTTTTTACTCAAGAATAATGCAACATTTCAAACCGCAAGACGATGTGAATGGGCCGGGATATTCTCTTTTAGTTGGGCTCAGGTATGTGGCCGGTCCATTTCTACGGAAGTGTAAGCTCGAAAATAAGAGTTTAGCTTCACGGGCTTTGGGAGTTCAATCTCAAAATCGAGATATGCACGAAGAAAAATATCATTATTAGAAAAATAATCTTTTTACTATTAAAATCGAGATTTGAACGCAAAAAGATATCATCAGTTATACTAAAAGAAAACTTTTCAAATGCACCATTTTTATTCTTTGGACGACTTGTTTAATGGAAGAATGATAATTGAGCCTTGTGGTGATAGAACCTCATGAACTGATTATAATATTGCAAAATCTTATGCGAGCTTTTCTTCTCCTATAATGTATAATATTGCGAATTTTTCTTCTCCTATAAAATTTCTACTCAGCTTGAAAAGAAAAGAAGGCTCAAGCCGATAAGTCATTATGTTCGATAATTTTGAAAGAAGAACCGAGGGCAAATATACGACCATCCTCTCACTTACAACAAACAAGTTATTCTAACCACACATATACTATGGCATATGTTTATGACATATTTATGATCACAATTAGGTTCAAATTTTTTTATTTCTTTCCTAAATTTTGTGTTCAATTAAATAAGCTCGCGTAAATCGAAAGGAGAAACCGCAAAAGTACTGTGACAAGTAGACACCCTATCACGTAGGAAGAACTTTGGGACCTTAATTTTTTTGCCAGAGTATGAGAAATTATCACAAAAAGAAGAATAACTTGAATAAAAAGCTTAACAAAGCACTTGCGTGCGAACAAAGGAAACGGTATTTCCAGATTTATTGGTTTCTTTCCTCTTTTTTTCTTCTTCTTTTATTCACTTTTTAAAATCAAAACTACATTAGATTAAACAAACAAATAGATAGTGAAAAAAACTAATGATGTGACAATATAATATTACATAAAAACAATCATGAGAGTTGGATTAGTATGTGACTAACGGCACAATATCATAAATTTGAATTTAGCAACTTTCGTTTTCTAACTTTTCATCATTGAAGAGAAATACATGCAGTATTTACGTAATCTATTACATACTAATTGGATTTTGCCGTTGGTAATGCTTTATCATATGAAACAACATGAAATCATAACACATGATTAACTCATACCATTAGTCATTAGGCCAAGTGGTATACTTGGGCTTTGCCAAACATAAGACTAATAAGTTCATTACCTACAATCCTTAATTTAAAGAAAAAAAAATAATTTAGTTATATTTAAATGAAAATGTTGATGCACCTTTTTCTCGACAAATCTTTGAGTGAACGATGAAGAGAAGGACGATGGCTCGAATTTGTTCCTAAATGGTGTGGAGTGGAAGTCACAACCATCGACTGAGACACCTTCGATTAAATTATGTCATCCGACACATGCACATCTTTACTGAAAAATTATAAATCAATATAATTTGAAAAATAATATAACATAAATATCAATTTGGAATGGAAGTAAAGCTCTAGAACTACATCGTCCCCGACTTAAACTTGTGTGCAAATCGAATTATGTCAATACGTCAACATCACTTGCACAAAATTCGACCTTCACCACTAATTACTAGTAAATGAAAACTCCAACTCTTTTGCCCGATCCCTAATCTTCGTAAAACACATTATTATATAAAATAAAATAAAAAACTAGAAACTTTTTAATATTGCACTTTAAAATTTTCCTACCACCTCCCCCTTTCCCTTTTTTCTTTTTTTTTTCTTTTTCTGAGTGGGGAGTGGCACCTCCTCTTTTTACCAAAGGTAAGAGGAAAAGGCAATTTGCATAGTGTCTTTATATATTCTTATCCGAAAACTAGGAAAAAGTGAAAGAAATTTAAAAAGGCAGCAGTTTGGTTAAATAAAATTAAATATTTTATGAAAATAAATTAAGTTACTAAAAAGCAATTGATATAAAAAGTGGGGGCAAACTGCAAAAGGACTGAAAATGTGAAGGCACGGGTGAACACCTTTTTCTTTTTCAGACACTATTCCCCATTAACTTTATGGGCTTTATATTTTGGCCCCTCTAAATTTGTTATAGTTTAAATATTTAAAGTGGCCCCTCACATTTTATAGACTTTAGATAAAGCAAACATCCAACGTGGAAGAATCAATGCTTCTCCTGGTTAGAATAAGAAGAAGAATAAACGAATTCCAACAAAGATTTGGATTTTGGCAATTCCCATAACACTATTTATTTCCTAAATATTTTAATTGTGTGTGCTTTTTACATGGTTTGTTACTGTAAAAAAAAAAAACAGCTCAGTGCACTAAGCTCCCGCTATGTGTGGGGTCCGAAAAAAGATCGGATCACAAGGGTCAAGGGTCTATTGTACGCAGTCTTACCTTGCATTTCTGCAAAAGGGTTGTTTGTACGGCTCGAGCCCATGACCTCCTGGTCACATGGCAGCAACTTTACCAATTACGCCAAGGTTCCCTTTCGGTTTGTTACTGTAATTTATTGTTTTAAAACACACCTTTCAGTAAAAGCTAGCTTTGGGTTTTAGAAATGCGAAAAAAAAGCTACTCACTCATGTCCATGCCTTGTTTTTTTTCTTTTTCCTTCTTTTTTTTTTTTTTTTTGGTTTCTCACCTGTTCTAATATTCAGATTGAAGCCTCGATTAATCTTGATTCATGTCGAGTAAGTCTCATAAAAGGAGAAAATGCTCCGTACTAGGAGTTTTCTCATTCTAAGAGTTTGAACCTAAACCTCAGATTAAGAGTGAAGGGGTCCAATCCATTTCACTGTAAGCTTTGACGGTCCTTTTCAATTCTCGGTGTTCATTATATTGTTTTTAATATATTCCAACGATTGTTAGATATGGCTAAGAGTGGTAGCATACGTCCGGAGTTTGTTTTGACAGATAGAAAGGGTGTTTTCGATAGATCCCCGGTTCAAGGATAGAAGAAACAAGTACTAACAAAATAACGCTAATTCATGGAAAATCTGAACTTCATTAAAGGAAACTATATTCGAATGGGTGCATTTTATAAAGTTAGATCTTTGATAATACTCCCTCCGTCCCATAATAAGTGTCATCTTAGTCAAAAAAAATTATCCCATAATAAGTGTCACCTTCGGAAACCAAGACATAAATTGACTAGATTTTTCCAACTCTATCCTTAGACAATAAAGTAACATCTAAATGATGATTGGAAAAGCCACATAGTAACTTGGTATTGTTAGATTCCCAATGTCAAAAGGTTTTCTTCTTGTGCATGCTCTAATCAAAAGGTAAAAATAATTTATTTTTATTATATAGAGGTAATTTGGTAAATTTTACATTGCATTATTAGTTTCTTAATATACGTATTTTTTACTAAGGTGACACTTATTATCAGCGGAGGGAGTAATACATGAGTCGCCAGTTGTTTTATTGTTGATGGCCCTCTTGTTCTCCACTAATTTCCCTTAAAAAAATAAAAGTAGTAAGTATCATTTTAGATCTTAGTCTAACAGGAAAGGCTGAGGATAGAGACACGACTCATATTTATTGTTTGTCTCCACATAATATACTGAAAATTTGGCACTAGTAACATCAACATATCAATCAGTTTGGCGTGGTAAATAATATTCCAATTCCAAAGTTATCATTGAACCAAAAAAATAAGAATAAATAAACAAGAGATTGTATTGATCAGATCGAAAGCTTGAGGATATAGGTTGTTGTTACACCATGAAAGATATTTGACTGGATGTTGAATACTCTTCTCATTCTTAATTAGAGGTATCATATTTCACTAATAAAAATACACGATTTTTTGATGATTTTTTTTTTTATGACATGGGAACCCGCAGTCGCTATCCTTCGGGTGCGCACAGGGTAAACCCAGCTTCTGTGCAATAGCTCGCAAACTACACAGAAGAGGTAACCCGCATTAGGCAAGCCCGGTGCGACGAGCTCGACCCAGAAGGCAAATCCCCTACTGTCGTAGGCATTTTTTGATGGAAATTTTTTGGTCGAGGTTCGTTGGAAATATGGGATTTCCAACACAATGCCCGTCAAAAAAACTTTCGACGAGTCAATTTTCTTTATATATATGCCTTTCACCGAAAATTGTTTGAGTCGTGAAAATAGAGTCGCCTTTAATGGGAAGTGCTTCTCTTTCTATATGGGATTTTTGGTCTCAAAGCGGATATCGGAAAAATTGTTTACATATAGGAACAAGTCCTCAAAAGTCAAATACATACATGAAGTATGAGATGGAAGAAAAAGATAAAAGCTAGTAATTGTTCTAGTTGAGGAATTAAGGAACTTTAAGCAAATGGCGATAGAACATATCTTTAGGCAAAACCACTTTAGACTTCAAAGAGATGAGTTTTATCCTTCTCCAATTCCTGGATTTTGATTGGTTTCTTTAGATACTTTAATTTGTCCATTTAGTTTTTGCAACATTATTATATTCAAGTCAAATATCTAAAGTTCCAATATTCCACCCTAAAAAAAATCAGCACGCTAAAATAGAATCACCCCTCCCCCACCACCATAAACAAGAACATATATAAGATGCAAATTAAAATTTAATGTTCTATTTGACATCCTAAAATTTGTCAAGGGAACAAGATTTATCAAAAAAGTATTTTATACCAAATAACATGACTTTGAAGCAACAAGTTTTGTTTCTTTATGCATCCGGCATTTGAAATCTGTTAGCTTAGCTAATTTGGATTCGCGCCACGTAAATCTCATTAAAGGAAGAAACGCTCCTTGCCATGTAATTTTTTTAATCACGGAATTCAAACCAGAGGTCGCTAATTAAGAGTAGAGGAACCCATCTATTCCAGCACACTCCTTGGTATTAAAGCAACAATTATCCTTCTTAACAAATCTAGCACTCTTTGGCTCAATAAAATACTTAAAATATATATTTGGAGTTAATTATTTTTTATTACAATAGCATTTAAACAGAAGGAAATTGACACGCCAATTACAAAAATAGAATAAAGAGGTGAAATTAATAAATTTGAAATGGTTTTGCAACTTTTTCTTTTTCTCCTTTTTATTTTTTATTTTATTTTTTTGAGAATCAAATCCTGTAGACTTGCACTTGCAAGATATGTTGCTGCAACTTTTACAAAAGTACCAGCAAGATTCTCTCAAAAGTTTTTTTGTACTAAAACAAGAAATTGTGAACATCAAGTACAATATATTCAAAGGAATTTATAATTTTATTATGATTAATTATAGAACAACCATTTTTTATAAAAGGATACAGAAAGAAGTGTAGTGGATAAAGAATAGTTGACAAATGAAATAAAATATAAAATCTCCAATAAGAGTAAAGATTCTAAAACCGTGGTTCTCTTTTGAGGAATTTATTCGATAAAGATTTGTACTGCACTATCACATTTGAACAGTTGTACTCTCAATGAACTTTTCCAAAAAAAAAAAAAAAAAGATTATCATTTTTCTAAATCTCATCAATGTCAAATGAACCTATTTCTCTATAATAGGTTCGAATAATTTACTTGCCACGTATATCTTTTCTGAAATTCAAAATAATTGGTTTGTCATCCACTACAAAAAATAATATGAAAGGAGAAATTGAAAAATGTTCCTCTTTTTTTACGAATGTTAGTTGCATAACAAAATGATGAACATTTCACAAGTCTCACGTAAATTTCATACACTGACACACAAATTGCATGAACTTGGCTAGTATAGAAGGGGGTAAAAAGCACATCTTAAAATTCTTTTTTTCCAGTTCGGTATCAGTATTCATATTGGGGTCCAGACTAATTTGAATTTGTGTCACGTAAGACTCATTAAAAAGAAAACGCTCTTTATCAAAAAAAAAAATAATCTATAACCAGGTTCGAATCCAAAATGTCAAATTAAAGATGGAAAATGATAAAAATAATTGTCTTTTTATTGAATTTAGGCCTCCCAAATGAAAGAATAGGCTAATGCCGTGAGGGCCAGAAATTTTTAAGGTGGCCTAGAGGGTGAGGTTAAAAGCGGACAATAACTCGACAGCTGGAACAAGTCGTGACATTTAGGGGCGGAGTTGTATTTTTGTTATGGATTTGATATATATATATATATATATATATCTTTTTGGATTGTTTCCAACTGTTTTCTAGCTTAAATAACTTTTTTTGTACGTTCTACCTTAAATAAGTGAAAATATTAACAAAATACGTTTTGAAATATTGCAAAACTATTAGATTTTATTTTTTGTTATTATCATCTATTATATTATTTTATAATCTAGTGGAGGGAAACAAGTGTGCTGTGCTAGGCAAAGAGGGATGGGAATATTCCCCACAATCTATGAACTCTAGTTGAGGAAAAACATTCTTTTCTCCAATCTCCTTGATTTTTTTATTTTTGTGTGTGTGTGTGTGTTAAAAAGTTTGAAGGGACCAAAAAATCGGAATTTTATCAATTTGGAATAATTTGCATGTTCTTGGGTTTTTGGATTTTGATCCAATAAATAGATATTTCTATGTTCACCTTTTGTTATACCTTCACTGGATTTCTCCAAACTCAACAAAAAGAGTTTAAGTGGTTTTTATTGACACTAATATTTTTTATTTTTTTTTATACTCCTCCATCACAATTTAAATGACACTCTTTTTTTTTAATCAGTCCCAAAACGAGTGACACCTCTCCATAGTTAGTAACCATGCAACTTTTAATTTACCATTGTCCCTTAATGAAATGATTTCTAAACACACAAATTTCTATGATTTGTTTTAGATCATAAGTTTCAAAAAATTTCTTTTATTTTTTAAACTTCATGTCAAGTCAAATATCTTCATATAAAATGAGAGGGAGGGAGTACTATTTAAGGCACAAATACATTATTAAGTACAAGTTCGATCGAATTAGTAATTTTCACTTAGATCCTGTATGATAAGAGAAAAATCTAGGATTTGAAGTTATGAAGTTCTACAACTTTAAGTTATTAAAGAATAATGATTTGGTTCACAGTCAAATATTCACAGATATTTTAATATATGTACAAGGTATTGACAAAAGTTATTGGGTTTCCGTGAACCTTTAAGGTATACTCTGGATCATTCTCTGTTGTATTTGTATACGGCAACAACAACAACAATAACATACCCAAAGAAATTCCACAAGGTGAGGTCTGAGAAGGGTATATAGAGTATACATAGACATTACCCCTACCTATAGGAGGTTGTTTCCGATAGACACTCAGCACAGAGACTAGCCATTCAAAGCAGTACAAAAAAGAAAATAACGAAAGCGAATAAGCCATGATAAAGCATTATGAAAAAAGGAGCAGTAATTGTTGCTCCCAAGCGCACACGCAAGCGTACTTGGTCGTTCAAGTAATATAGTAATTTTAGAAATTGGATGTCGCACCCAAAAACGGTTAAACCAGAATGCACTACTACTAATTATGCAAGTATTAGAGAAAAAGATTTGTTTTTCTTTGTAACTATTGCAAAAAGTAAATGACTAATTTGTGTGCTAATAAGTTGTCATGAACGTTTGTTAAAGCTTGAGTTTATTAGATAGAGAAGAATATTTCAGGGTTATGGCACCTTTCATAATTATGTTGTGCATCCACTTTCATTGACTTTTCTTCTTTAGCTAGTTAATGATTGACAAGAGTGATACTACAACTACGAATCTCTCGAGTCCTCTAGTTGCCTATTCATGTTACTTTCAAGCCTGTATCTCTATGGTCATGGATCTTAACACAAAATGCATTTATAAATCTTGTATATCAATCAAGTAAGGCGACTTAGGTATATCTCTATCCTAGACGTAAATCCGCTTCTCAACCCAAGGATTAAGATCCTAGTTTACTTAATTTTCGTTCTATCTTAGTATTCCTCTCATGAGTTCAAGCTAAGAATCAAATATATATCCTATTGATCGCGAAACAGTAAAATAGTTGACACAAGATTAAGCAAATAACTCATATGATAAATATAGCAAACGTCAATTCAAGTTCATACGATAACAATCATACTTTGATCATAACCTCAGAACAAGGGAGATTAGCCACTCATGTTCGAAACAAGTATTATGAGTACGATAAAGTTCATAAACTAAACTAGAAAATTAGAAGTAGAAAGTAAACCAGTAATCCGAAGTATTCACAACATGTATCCCCTCTAAAAAATGTCTCAGCCGCCGTTTAGGCGATATAATATCCTATTTATAGGGTAGGATAATGCTTAGGTCGTTTAAATCCTTTTCCCGAGCAAAGTAGGAAAATCCAGCAAGCTTGCGCCACCCTCGCGGTGCAGGGGCGTCTTCGGTCAGAGGCTGGAATCTCTCGCGCCACCCTTGCGATGCAAGGGTGAAGGGTAGTGCAGGTGCGTGAAACTTTTCCGGGTTCTAGTTCTTTCCGGCACTTCTTCGCGCGAACTTCCGCTCTCAGTCACGACATCTTTAAACTACTCCAAAATGCTCAACATTCCTTCATTCTTCTCAATTATACCCAATCATCACAAACAAACCAACATAAGCTCGAATCTAACAATTTCACATGAAAGTTGCAATTAAAGTACTAAGAATTTGGAGGAAATGATACAAAATATAGGTATTTGTGCCAAGTATCAGTAACTAACACAAATAAATAAGATAATCGAAGTACAAGAAATAACAAATAGTATATTTACATTAGGAAATTAATTATGTATAAATATTTAATTGCGAATTCAGTAACTAAAACAAGATATGAATTAGCTATCAAGTAATTAAGAGGTCATATATTTCAAATCCTGACTCCGCAGATGCGATTAAACCCTTTATAAAAGGTTATTGATTTATTTTGTATGTTATCATATGGGCTTTGATATAAAGAGTTACAACATGTTGTTATAAGTCTAACAACTTAACGTGATAACATGAAATTTGTTACGTTGTCACTGTATAGAATATAATTCACTTTAAATAACTTCTACATGGACGTGCTAATTTACTTTTTCACATCACTAATTAATGAAAAATAGATGTTTGAAAAGGACAAGGATATTTGTTTGTTGGAAAAACTTTCCTTTTATAGTTTTTTTCTATTGGAAGAATTCTCCAAAGTCTTGAGACGTTGACTTGCTCCTTCATTAATTCTACTATTGTTTTCCCTCAATCATTTCATATTCCTCAATTACATAATGATTCTTAAATTGATGAAAAAGTGTTAGGTAAATTTATTTACTTCTCTTTCATTCTCACTCTTTATTACTGTAAAATAAATACTTTTCCTAAGAGAAAAAGTAACACAAAAATGATGAACACAAATGATTAATGACTAGTGATTATTCAATTATAACTTGCATTTGATAAGCTGATCACGAACTGAACCTGGTGATGGATTAATCGTTTTTTTTTTTTAATTGTTTCTTTTCATTTTTACCTTTCATATGTAACAGAGAAAACTTCCGATTCTAGTCAACAATCTAAATAAATTGAGCAATTTCATTGAAAAGATATGATATTTTGAAACTAAAAATATATAAATCCAGGGATTATATCAATCCCGAAATTGAAAACTCAACTAAGCGGAGAAATAGTTCTGCATTTTATTTTGAAGTTATTATCCCTTGTTCTACAAATCAAACAACTTTTTGTGGTATAATGTTTGGCTTAATCGTAAAAATACCGGTACAATTTTATAACGCCAAAAGAAAACAAAACCTAAAACCAAAGATCTCATACAACAAATTAAATGCACTAGATATTTGGATTATTCTAAATATAATTATTCTTTCAATCAAGTTTGAAAATAACTTATCTTCAAATCAATTATTTCCCCCCCTCAACAAAGCATAGCACATACTTTCCTAGTAGACCAAATGGCTCTATTTGTGGTAGAGGTAATAAATATGCATGTATCTTTATCTAAATGATTTTGAGTTTTACAATTGAAATCGCTTCTAATAGGGAGTGATTTGCCGTTAAAAATATTTTCAGAGTGTGAATTTAAGTTCAGTATACTTTAAAATAAATACCAAACATCGAATAGGAAAATTTGAAAAAAAATGTCTAATTTTACAATATCCTGTATGGACTAATTATAGTCTAATACTGACTGACTATTACATAGAGCAAATAACAACTTCACAGAGGAAAAAAGTGATAAAATTTCTGGAAAAGAGAGAATATTTCTTATTTTGTAATACTCATATATATGACTGAAAAAGTATATAACATACCTAATGAGCCCTAATCACGAATGTATAACTAAATCCATGTAAATAAAGTAACACCTAAAACGAGAATTACTTTATTCTGACTGACTTATGAATTTCTGTCATATCAACAACTTTTTCTAGTGTTTTCCTCTTTTTGTGTCCAAAATGAAAAGAGAATGAGGAAAAAAGAAAAACAAAACAAAAGCCAAAAATAATACAACTAAGAAAAATAACAAAACTTATTGATTAGCATAACCGCATCTTCTTTAAGTAATTAAGCTAATCAAGGATTAGCTTTATTCTTGCTAGGTTACTGCATTTTTTGATTTCTCACTTGGTATCCAGTACTAGGTATTATTTTGGATTTGCTTCACGTAAGATCCATTACATGAGGAAGCGTTCCTTCTCAGGATTTTTTTCCACTTATACGAGTCGAATTCGAGACCTCTAATTAAGGATAAAAAGATCAATTTTATCGCAACACAACCCTAAATGGAAAGTTAATACTTATTTGTCACAGTGTCATTCCATCAACTTGTGTTCGGTATCCACTTTGACTACATCAATAATAGCAAACACTCCTTACTAAGATTTTTTTTTCCATTCACATCAATGAACCCTACATTTTTAATTAAGAATAAAATAATTATATATATTACAGCACAACCCTTAATGATAAGCTAATAGCCTAATACTTATTTGTCATTGTGTCATTCCATCAACCTTTTCAAAGTGTTTCCCAATTTTAAGGAAGAATCACCACCTACAACGGAAACAAGAATATTAAGGAAAGTGTTTAAATTATATGCATCATAAGGTAATTATAGATAATTTCCATGATAACTATGGCCTAATAAAATAGTAAACGTATGACTAACTTGCTACATATGCATTATTAGTATAAACTTGTAATTAACTTGCTCAATAATTCCGCTTAGACACCAATTAAATTGAAGTAGACTCTATCAATACTCATCAAATTGCTTCATCTAATTCATACTCCCTCAAAACCCAACGACATATTAGAAGTTTAGAATCCCTAACCTATTTTTCATTGCACATATCGGTGTTGACAGTGTAAAGAAGATAATTATAAATAATGTTATTTAATGTGTGTATATATATATATATATATATATATATATATATATATATATACACTTCCTTCGTCTCATATTACTTGATCACTTTTTCTTTGCACGCCCCTTAAGAAATCATAAATAAAAGATATATTTTACTACTTTATCCCTACCTTTCTTCAATAATAAATTCATTCTACAATATTGACTATTTTCAAGAACATTTAATACTAAAGATAAAATGAAGAAATTTAACTAATTTTATTTTGATTTTGTAAATAAACAAGTAATTTGGGACATATATTTTTAGTAATATGAGATAAAGGGAGTGATTTCTACTACTGTCTATATATAAGTAATAACTTTCTATAAGCTAAATTGCACAGTAGTAATAGACTCTCCTGGTTGTTACCATTTATTATTCTCACCAAGAATTTAAATTCAAAATAAACTTAAAAAAAAAAAAAAAGAAGAAGAAATTAAGGACCCGTTTGGCCATAAGAATTATTAACTTTTTTTCGAATTTTTTTTTCACTTTTTTTAAAAATTAGTATTTGTCCATAAAAATTCTAAATATAATTGAAATTGTATTTGAAATTTAATTCAAAAAAAATAAAATACTATTCGTAAAAACTATATCCAAATATAACTCCAACTCTAAAATTCAAAAAAAAAAAAAAGTTTTTGATTTCTGGCCAAACGCCTACTAATACTATGATTCATCGGAAAAGGAAATATAGCCGTAATAATTATATGCTATTGTCGAGTCTTATCTTAGTAGGCTATCAGAAAGAACAAAATGTGTAGAGTCGTAGAGTGGTACTTGCAGAACCAAAACAGTGTATTTTCTCTTTTTGCTCACACAAAAATCCTTCACACATTCTTTTCTCCCTTTTCTTGCTGCTATAAACAAGTAAAGATTTGTCCTTTTTCCATTAAAAAAGGTCGTGATAAAGTGTTAAATAATCTTTCATCATTAATTAAAAAAAATTGAGTTTAAGCTCCGAATAAAAAATTGCTTATGGTAAGAAATCCTTTACTTATAATGCGGAGTCTATTCAGATTTAATCGGCCCCTAGTATCACAGTACGAACAGGGGCAGAGCTAAAATTATAAGTTTAGTCGAATTCAATAGTTTACCTTATATTTATTTTAAGAAATTCATTGAATGTGTATAATGCGATGATATTTCCGCATCAATTTAGATTTAGTCGAAACTCGGCACAGACAGTAGTAGAGCTAGAATACAAGTTACGAGTTCCGCCGAACTTAATAAATTTAGTCAAAACCCTATATTTATCTTAAGAAATTCATTAAACATGTACAAATTATTAATTTACTACAAAATAACTTAAAATGACTAGAATTTCAATATGAATTTAAGCTAGCATTTGAACATATATTTAGTTGAAATGTGAAAAAAAGAAGAAGAGAGTTTTGAAGATGAGATGAAAAATGATTTTTGCACATTGTGTTTCGACATGCATTTTACTTCCGAATAAGCTAAAGTTTTGTGAGTAGAAAACTGCAAAAACTAGAAAACCTAGTCTAAACCACATTTTATAACTTTTAAAATTAATCTTCAAAAACTTGCCAAAAATTGTACCATCACTTTTTATAACTAAACAATATTTTCAAAATATTTTTTTAAAAAAGGTGAAAAAAAACTTATGGCCAATGAGAACTAATATAATCGAGCCCAATATAAATACCAGATATCAGGCTATAAATAAAAGAAAAAATGTTCCTTTTAAAAGAGAAAGGTGCATTGTGTGTGTGTGGGTGTGTTTTTTTTTTTTTCCAGTAGGCATATTGCTGTCACTCTCAAATTCTGAGCTTCAAAAGATTACCTCTCCTCTCAGTCATCTCTCTGTCACTGACTTCTTCATATCAAACCCACCTGATTCGCTTACACCATAAACACAGTACAAAAATACTGGCTAGTCAAAAGAAAAAAAAAAAGATTTACAAGTTTTTTTTTTTTTTGTTTTTTTTATACAGATAAAGCAAAAGGGAAAACAGACTTTGGTACATATACCAACAAAATAGACACAGAACTGATAAAGAAGCTTTCTTTTCTTTTTTTTCCCTTCTCATGTTATACACTCTTTCTCTCTCTTTTTTTTAGTTTTTGATTAAAAAAAAAACATTCTTAATCTTCTTTTATGTACCAAAAAATGTTTAAAAAATTAATGGGGTTTGCTTAATGTATTTGTTGACTCACTTCCTTGGTTTATATTACCAGCAAAATAGACACTGATAAAGACTTTCTTTTTTCTTTACTTCTCATGTTCTACACTCTTTCTCTCTTTTTTTTTTAGTTTTTTGACTGAAAAAAAAACATTTTTAATCTTCTTTTATGTACCAAAAAAAAGTTTAATAAGGGCCCGTTTGGCCATAAATACCAATTTTTTTTTCATTTTTTTTTGAAACTTTTGAAGTTGAGTTGGAGTTGTGTTTGGCCATAGTTTTTAAAATTATAGTTTTTAGTGAAATGTAGTGTAAACAAATGAAAAAAATTGAATTTTTTTAAAAAATAAGTTTTTCTTGTTTTTAGTATTTCGGAATATAACTCCAAAAAAAAGTGAATAATTTTTATGGCGAAACGCCCACTGAATTAATGGGGTTTGCTTAATATATTTGTTGGTTCACTTTCTTGGTTTATAAGAAGCTTTCTTTTCTTTTTTTCCTTCTCATGTTTTGCGCTCCTCCTCTCTTTCTTTTTTTTTAATTTTTGACTAAAAAAAAAAAAAAAATCTTCTTTTTGAGCCAAACATGTTTAAGAAACTAATGGGGTTTGCTTAATATATTTGTTGGTTCATTTCATTTCATTTCATTTTCTTGATTTATTATTATCATAATGGCTTCCATTTTCTTGTTTCTTCTCTGTTTGCTACTGTTTTCTACTACACTTTCTTTGTCATATGAAGCTAGAAATCATGAAGGTAAACAAAAAAAAAAAAAAAAAAAAGAACCCCATTTGTTCTTTTTTGGTTTTAAAAAATTAACTCTTTTTTTATGCTAATTTTTTTGTTGTTTTTGTTGGTTATAGTGGAAGCTTTGATTGATATAAGGAGAAGTTTAAATGATCCAAATGGAGCTTTAAATAATTGGGATGAAGATTCTGTTGATCCTTGTAGTTGGGCTATGATCACTTGTTCTGAACAAAATCTTGTTACTACACTGTATGTTTTACTAGTTATTTTTAGTAATTTTTTTTTGTTACTACACTGTATGTTTTCCTTATGTTTTTTTTTTTGTTACTACACTGCATGTTTTACTTATTTTAATTTTTTTTTATGGTACTATATGATAATATTGGTTGTCAAAGATTGAGTTTTCACTATTTTATCAAACTGAAGTAGAGTTTTTTGGGGATGTCTTCATTTTTGGCCTGTTGGCTGAAATTAAACACGGGCGCTAGCCAAAATATGCACTGATCATGTATATTTAAGTATATTTTGTGTATATAGTATGTATATTTATACTAATATACTAAATCTGTACATTTTGCTTGTTAGTATATTTTTGAGCAGTCCAAAGATGTAATTATCCCTTTTTTTGTGTTATTTTTTGTTTTGCAGAGGAGCTCCAAGTCAAGGTTTATCTGGGGTTTTATCTGGGATGATATCAAACCTAACAAACCTTAAACAAGTGTAAGAGACAACATTTTTTTTTTTTGTACAAGAACTTAAATATTGATGACCCCATTTGGTTAAATTCTTTATATGTTGATTTTTTATTTTTTATTTTGTGTAGTTTATTGCAAAACAACAATATTTCTGGGCATATTCCAAAGGAATTAGGGAAACTTCCCAATCTACAAACATTGGATCTGTCTAATAACCAATTTTCTGGTCATGTGCCTGAATCTTTGGGCATGTTAAACAGTCTTCAATATCTGTAAGTGTATAAAAGTTACCATATTTTCATTTTGTGTGATTATCAAGATTCTTTTTTTTTTTTTTGAAACTGGTACTATTAATGAAGATTCTTTTTTTTTGATTCTCTTAGAAAAATTGACAAAAATGGTCCCTTATCTCTTTGGTAGTAGTTTCAAAATAGTCCTTTAAGTATCATTTGAGCAGTTTTATACCAGTAAGTTTGCCAAAAGTGAGTTCTTTTGGTCTATGTTCGATATTTATCAGATTTTGATTGTTAAATTTAATTGGAATTGTGAAAAATAGAAAATATTCTACAGGAACTCATATTTGGAAGTACTGGTTTTGTATTTTATGTTATTTTTTGGTCTGTTTCAAGAGTCGGGTGCAATTTTTGGTCTATTTATCGTGTCGTGTAGTTTTTTTATGTTGCGGTTTATGGAATTTTGACGGAAATGCTTGGCGATTCTGGTTAAATTTAACAATCAGCTTGTGTAAATATTTGATAGGGACCAAAAGCACTCGCTTTTGGCAAAACTTGAAGGACAAAAACTGCTTAGTTGATACTGAAGGGACTATTTTGAACCTACTACCAAAAAATAAGGACCCTTTTTGTCATTTTCTTGGTTTTTCTTAGTACCCTTTTTCCTGTACTTGTTGCTTTCTCATGTTGATCATTGTGTAAGTTGCTATCTTATTCGTTGACTATATGTTTTGTTGATGTCTTGTTATGGTGTTTGTCATGTAATGGAGCAGAAGGTTGAACAACAACAGCTTGTCTGGTGCTATTCCTATTTCTTTAGCAAGGGTCCCTCAGCTTGCATTCTTGTGAGTTACTTTTTATTTTTATTTTTTTATCCATGGCTTTTGTTTTATTCTTTTGTCTGAATGTTCTTGAGTATTGAGACATGCAATCTTCACTGTAATTATCTAGTCACTTTCTTGAATCAGCCTTATGGCTAAAGGTTTTCTCTTTAAAGGAAATGAATAGTGTGTTATGTTTAGATGTTATTACTTTATACTTTACTTATTTTCACTTTTATTTTATTTAGTATGATGATGATGTGCAATGAGCTTAAATGAAAGTGCGATTCATATTGCCAACCCCAACTTGTTTCGGACTGAGGCGTCGTTGTTAGTGTGTTCGTTTTAGGGTTATTATTAGTATATTTTAAGTTATTTTCACTTTTATTTTATTTAGTATGATGATGATATGCAGTTAGCTTAAATGAAAGTGGGGATTCATATTGCCGACCCCAACTTGTTTGGAGTTGAAGCGTCGTTGTTATTGTTGTTGTTCTTGAATAGTGTGTTCTGTTTAGGGTTATTATTATACTTTAACTTCCATTTCACTTTTATTTTATCTAGTACGACGATGATATGCTATTAGCTTAAATGAAAGTGGGGACTCAAATTTCTGACCTCGACTTGTTTGGGACTGAGGCTGTAGTTGTTGTCGTTCTTGAATATTCTGTTCTGTTTTTGTAAGGAAATGAATAGTTTGTTCTGATTTTGTGAATATCTTATTCTTTCAGGGACTTGTCCTTCAATAATTTGACCGGACCTATTCCTAAATTTCCTGCCAGAACTTTCAAGTATGAAATTCTCTGCCTAACTCTTATTATGTTAACATTAAATCACGTTTTTTAAGTTCTAATTATGATTTTTCTTTATCCCTAATGTTTTCGTAGTGTCGTGGGTAACCCTCTGATTTGTGGAAATCACTCGACCGAGTCTTGCTTTGGATCAGTGAACCCGATGCCCTTGTCGTTCGATATTGATTCCACTGGTAAAGTTTAGTGAAAATTCTCATGATTCAAGAATGCTTAGACATTAATACGATCTAATTCTCTTAAACTTCTTTCCGTTCTAACCAGGTAAACGCAGCTCGAAAAGACTAGCAATTGCAATGGGACTTAGTATCAGCTTTATCTCTATTTTCCTCGTAGGCTTTGGATTCATCTTTTGGAAAAGGAACCAGAACAGGAAACAGTCTATTCTAAACATTAATGGTGAGTCATTTTCAATGATTCCTCCAACAAAATTTGTCTATTTGAGAGCAAATGAAAAAAGTAGATCCGAGTACGTTCAAAATAGTCCCTAAAGTATGCTCTAGTCCTTTAACTTTACCAAAAGTTTTAACACTTTTAGTCTCCATTAAATATTTAACAAACTGATAGATTTGCCGGGAACTGTGAAAAAAAAAAGAGTTGGGGAACTCACATTTCGACTAATTTTGGTCTCTTTCTAGACTTTGGTGCAGCTTTTTCAGTAATATCTGCTATTTTGGGTCTATTATTTTGTGTTGAGTACCGTTTTTTGTGTTGCAGTTTCTAGAATCTAATGAGACTTTTCTAGCCAACTTTGTTTGTTTCGATTAAATCTTTCTTTTTTTCATAGTTCACATCAAATGTAACAAACAAAGTTGGCTAAATATTTGATGAAGGCAAACTTAAAGGACCAAAATTGTTCAAAGTACTTTAAGGACTATTTTAAACTTACTCCTAAATATAAGGGGCCATTTTTGTCAGTGATAATTATGTTTCGTATTTTTGTTCCAGATATGCAAGAAGAGGATCTTGTTAGACTAGGAAATCTCAGAAGCTTCACATTTAAAGAGCTTCAACGTGCAACAAACAATTTCAGCTCCAAGAACATTCTTGGTGCTGGCGGATTTGGCAATGTTTACCGGGGAAAGTTGGGGGATGGCTTGTTTGTAGCGGTGAAGCGACTGAAAGATATTAGTGGAACGGCTGGAGAATCACAGTTCCGGACAGAATTGGAGCTAATTAGCTTGGCGGTACATAGAAATTTGCTCAGATTAATCGGTTACTGTGCTACCCCGAACGAGAGACTCCTAGTATATCCGTACATGTCTAATGGTAGTGTGGCATCAAGACTTAGAGGTAAATTTACCTTGTGTACTTTTAGACAATTTACATGCCTTACATTCTATTTGTGGATGAAATACTTCTAAGGAGATAGTTCATCACCCACTGAAAAATAATTGCTGCCACACTGTTTTATGGGGCCATAACATTTCAATTTCTAGCTTCTAACCTATTTGGTTACAATTTGGTCAGCATGCCTAATTTCTTAATATATACTCCTTGGAAGATTCTTGGTATGATTTTATCTGAGAAAATGACAAAAATGGTCCCTTATGTTTGAGGGTAGGTTTATAATAGTCCTTTTAGTAATCATCGAACAATTTTGGTGTTTTAAGTTTGTCATAAGTTTACACTTTGTCTCCGTTAAATATTTACCGAACTGTCTGTTAGATTTGACGGAACTATTTTGACCAAAATTGTTAAAGTTATCTCAAACTTGTGTATAGCACTAGGATCGCCATTTGACCACCTCCACTAGGAAGAAAACTTTTTTTCAAAGAATGAAAAATAGTTTTTAGTATTTCAAGTCGATACTAAGACTGCGTACAATAGACCCTTGTGGTCCGGTCCTTCCCCGGACCCCGCGCATAGCGGGAGCTTAGTGCATGGGGCTGCCCTTGAGTATTTCAAGTCGATGATTTTGGTTCCATGTGGTATCTGCGTGATTGAAGGTGAAGAGTTTTTAATGCTATTATCATCGCTATATACAAAAGGTGTTTCCAAATTCAATCTTACAATCTTAAACTAAAAAAAAAAAAGGACTATATGCATTCTTAATTTTTTTCGATGACAGGAAAACCGGCACTGGATTGGAATACTAGGAAGAGGATTGCAATCGGAGCTGCTAGAGGTCTTCTTTATCTCCACGAACAATGTGATCCGAAGATAATCCACAGAGATGTGAAGGCAGCAAACGTCTTATTAGATGACTACTGTGAAGCTGTTGTCGGGGATTTTGGCCTTGCAAAGCTCCTCGATCACGCTGACTCTCATGTTACCACAGCTGTTCGTGGAACGGTCGGCCACATTGCTCCCGAGTACCTTTCCACTGGTCAATCGTCTGAGAAAACGGATGTGTTTGGATTTGGTATCCTTTTGTTAGAGCTTATAACTGGGATGAGAGCATTTGAATTGGGAAAAACAGTAAACCAGAAAGGAGCAGTACTTGAATGGGTATGTTTCTTTTTTCATCCATCAGTTATTAAACTTGTGCTGAGTTCTTTGGTCCCTTAGTTACTGGTAAATTCAGATATTGGTCCTTGTAATTTTGGCCAAGCACATTTAACCTTCAGTTAACTAAAATGTGTAATATGCGATATTTAGGCTTTTTAGAACTACATTACCCTCAAATATAGAATAATGATACAAATTTTAACATAACACATCGGTATTTAGATGATTTAAAACATAATAAATCGTTAAATTTGTGAAGTAACTTGGAAGTCATACTAACATTGTTAGTTGTTTTTTTACCTGCAGCTTAGTAAACTATAAGACGAAGCCTTTTGATGTTTTAAGTACTTGGAAGTCATATTAACATTGTTAGTTGTTTTTTCAAGGAAAGCATTCTTCTAACAAATCAAATAAAGGGATAATTCCACTTTTGGTCCGTTAGTTATGTATGATTTCTGATTTTGATCCTTGTGATTTTTGGTCAAGCACATTAGCCTTCAGTTTAAATGTGTGCCTTTTTGTCCTTTCGTATATTACCCTTTAACATTTTTGGAGAGTTTGAGCAATGTAGGTTTTAACAAGGTCTTGTTTATATTTTCTCATGAAATACTACTTAATTGTAGGTTAAGAAAATGCAGCAGGAGAAGAACGTCGAAGCTCTCATTGACAGAGAGCTCGGGAGCAACTACGACACGATTGATGTAGGAGAGATGCTACAAGTGGCTATACTCTGTACTCAATACCTACCGGCCCACCGGCCCAAAATGTCGGAGGTGGTCCGTATGCTTGAAGGCGACGGGCTTGCTGAAAAATGGGCTGCCTCTCATAACTACTATGATGGATCAGCCACAAACTTTTCTCTTAACCAAAACAGTAACACAACTCAGACTAGACACTCTATGGTCCCTCCTGGATATGATGACAATGATCATGATCATTTGACCATGTTTGGGATGATGGATGATGACTATGACACACATGCCATGGAGCTTTCAGGTCCAAGATAATAGCAATATATCCAAAAAGGAAAAAAAATAGAACAAATATAGGTACTTAATTCTTTTCAATTTTTAAGTTAGTTCCCTCAACTATATCTAAAGCATGTTGGTGAAGAAAAAGAAAGTTGTTTTTATTTTATGGGTTTTACTTTTCCCTCCCTTGTATTCCCTTTAGGTTGTAGATTTGCCTTGTTTGATAAGGTACACTTTTAGGAGTTTTTGAATTTAATGTAAATATCATATCCTTCATCAAAAGTATCCATCTTTTTGAGTAAATAGTCTTTTGCCACTATATGACTATTAACTTTCTGATGTTGCTTGCATTTTTCTGTATTTGAGATTTTTTTTTTTTTTTAATGGTTAGTGGCGCACTGTTTATAACTCGGTGGATAATGGATCTGTCCCTTCACCTTCTCTCCTAATATATATATTAGGTTTTTTCTATGTTGCAAGGTTAAATCCTGTGGCTTGTGCCTATATATCTCGTGATGTACTCTTACCACTAGAGCAAAGCTCGGAATGTTGATGTACTCTTACCACTAGAGCAAAGCTCGGAATGTGATTGAAGTGTTTCATTTGAAACAATTGGTTATCTTTATGTGTACATGTTTTGCGTTGAGTGGATTCTTTATCTTTATTTGTTTTTTTGCTTGGTTGCGTGGATTCTTTTCCTTTCTTTTGATTCATGGGTAAAAAGTGAAAAAGAAGGTGGAAAAGAACAAGGAATAGTTACTCTGCAAAGTGGCTTTTTTATTTTTATTGAAAAAAAATAAAAAATTGGAGTGGAGGAAGGAATATATACCTGCAAGCATCCTATGAGTTTTATTTATTAATTTAACTGTTATAGAAGTTTCTTAAGGTTAATTTAACTCTAGAATTTAATTTTCAAAAAATAATTTATCATTTGTACTTTTTATTTTTTTACTTCTTTGATAATATCTTTTTTTATGTTTCAAGTTTTTTTATTTTGAATGTAAGATAGAATGAAAAATTACTGTATAGGAAAGGGACATGTGCTAATACATCAACAGCTATACAAAGTGATCATGGTTTAACCTTTTATCCTTTTGAGTTTAAGTTTTATACAATGATTGATGTAAAAATATTTAAACAAGCAGGTCATTTAGTACACATTATTTCTTGATAAATAATTAAGGATCTGGTAAAAATATGGTTGTAACTAATCTGCTGTCACATATTACAGTATACTGATATGTAATTTTTTTTACCATAGTATATATATTATAGTATCCTTGTTTTAGGGTGTGTTTGGGGAGTTCGGGGAGCTGGGGGGTGGGTTTGAAGGGTTTTGGGGTAAAGTAAAAATAAAAATGAGATTTTGACAGTTTTGACTAAAAGTGTGGCAATGTACAGTTCTAGCTGTTCTTCACTCACTTTATTGCTTTGTTTCTTTGGTCTTTTTGTCTCATTTTGATGCAAGAGTCATCTTTTTCTTGCAGATAATGTTGTAGATGTACGAATTTATGAGATTAAAGTTCTTATTTAAATTTGAATAAATTCCTGAATTTAAGAAAGGAAATACTAAACTCAAATAAAGGTTAATTGTAAGTCCAACATCGATTCAAATTAAAAACCAATTTTAATTTCACTAGCCCCAAAGTCCAAATGGTTATTACTTATTAGTTCATCCTTGCCCAAATTAAAGTCAATGCCAAATTATATGACGCCAATTAAAATGAAGTGGCAAATAGAATCCTGCAATATGTCGAACGACGTGGAATGGTAAATCAAGTAAATTGATCAATTCATGTACGCCAAGCGTAAATAAATGAAATTGGTTCATAACTCAAACGAACAAATCAAATAAAATTTGATCTGATTCTAATAAAATGTAGTTATAAAAGATGGTCATTACAAAGAGATATGTATTTAGAGTTAATTTCTTAAATTGTCATTAGTTCATCAAATTATCAACAAGTTTTGACTTGAGACCTTAAAGGTCCGTTAATAGGATAAACGGAGGTCAAAAGTTCAAGATTACCATTTTAAAAGTTATTGGGTGTAATTCCTTGGTTTTTGTATTCCATCCGTCTCAAGTTAGTGTCTTAGTTTGACTGGACACAAAGATTAAGGAATAAAATTGTGCCCAAGAGTCCTACTTTGGCGTTAAAGCCCCCCCGCCGAGGGTGACTTTTAATACTCATGACTTTAATCCGAAACCTTTGATTAATAATGAAAAGAAATTTACCACCCCACCATTGGATTAACATAATTAAAATGGTTTTTATCCTATATGGCATAAGATATGAACCATTATCCTATATGGCATAAGATATGAACCAGTTAAAAGTAATGCTCTACATTCATGATCTTCTTTCGTGATCAAGTCTGACCACGAAGTCACAGACAGGGATGGCAACGGGGCGGGGCGAATATTTTTTCCAAAAATTCAATGCGGGGCGGGGCGGGTTGCGGGTTTCAAAAATTTAGTGATTCTCGTTTGTTACTGTAACCTCCATTTAGTTCTTATAAAAAAAAAATATCTTAATCTATTGGTTTGGTTCTGTATACCTGGGGCAAGAGAAAATGAAAGATGGATTTATTAAACTATATTCTTAGTTTATTTTTTAATGCAAAAATAATTTTTGTATAAAATTTTGATTTAGCTTTTCTAGATTTTAAAAAAGAAAACAGTGCGGGGCGGGGCGGGTGCGGGTTTATGCGGGGCGGGGCTGGGCGGGTTTCAATTTTGAAGGTTAAGGCTAAACCCGCACCGCACCCGCCCCATTGCCATCCCTAAGTCGAAGTGCAAGCCAAGATTCCAAGTGCCAGATTTGAAATCTTCAGTTTGTAACAGATTGAGTCTCAAATCTTGGTTTGTTATGATCATTAAATTGTTCATGACACATAACAAGTCGTCCGAGATTAAACTATTCAATCACATTCAAAGTTTACCAAGTTCAAGATCAAACTCTCAAGCCTTTAAACCTTTAAGGTAATTTAGAATTCACTCTCAAGCCTATTTTGGAGTATTAGAAATTGATGTAAACATCGGGCGCAAGAAAACTTTTACTATGAGTATTTTCATCTAAAATTTTCTACCTTCCTTTTTCGCACTTCTAATTGATCCCTACCACACTTAATTTATAAGTATGGTTCGTTTTTTTAATTTTTCATTGGGTGTTCGATATCTGAATAATTTTTCGGCTAATTTTAATAAGATAATTCGATATATACCAAAGTATGCACTGTTATCTTTAAGTGTTCAAACCAGTATTTTAGTAAAACTAGTTTCTGTTTAAACAAAAAAAAAATCAGAAACAATGTTAATAACATAATGTACATGAAACAGAAATTTTCGAGCCCACAAGTTTCTTGTGTGTCCTTAAGAAATCTAATCTCTTCACAGTTGCCAAGGCTAATGAATTAATTCCTCCCAGGATAGAACGGAAAACTATTCTGCAATAGTGCCAACGCAAATTGCAGAACTTCAGCGAACTCAAATGGCGGTAGCAAATCACACTGGACACTTACGGTTTTGGTTTGGAAAATTATGCAGAAGAGAGAAGGGAGTAAAAACACAAAATTGTTGTTGTAAAAAAAAAAATTCAGTGAAGAAAATGGAGGCTGAGCCTCGGAATTTATAGCCACAGATTTGGGAAGACATGCCTGTTCGTAAATGGTAGTGTCTGTTCGGTAGTGTCGGTAATATTACAGTTTGGGAGAAAAAATAAATTCCGCATTTTTTTTAAATTTAAATTATCACGAAAAATATCAGAATTTAGGAAAATAAATAATGACATTTAGAAAATAAATTTGGTCCAAAAAGATTATCAATCAATCAGATCATTTGATCAAATCCCAATCCGAAGCCGAATCCGAGCCACGACGATGGCACGAGGGAGTCTCTCTTCTTAACTCTTTAAGAGGTAGAAGAAGTGTTTCTATATATAAGCACATGCATATCAGTTTCCACAATCAGAATGCTCATTTGAAAAAGTTTCATTTCCAAATTTCAACTTCCCTCCAATTTTGTTTCCCCCAACTTCCCTCCAATTTTGTTTTCCCCAACTTCCCTCCAATTTTGTTTCCTCCATTTCTAATTCACACTTCATCTTTAAAGCTCACTACTTAATGACTTTAAATCCCAACAATCCCCACATGAATGGGGAATGGCTATATCATGAAAACATGCACGAAAAAGCTTGTGTAATTTGCAAGCAAGGATTAATCGCATCTGGATAAGTAGGTTTCCCTTTGAACTTTTCATAGTGAACACATGTCGGATATACTCGATCAATTGGTAGATTTGATATCTTTGAACCGTCGAACTTTAGTGTATACCTAGACAACCACATGTTACATAATTAACCCTTTAACAGTCTTTGGTTCTCATTGTTGTGTTCGTTTCAACCATGAACCGTGCCCGATTTCGTAAGTGCGTAGAGAATTGGCCTTACAGAATTTTCCTTGAAGTGGCTTACACTTCACACTTACATATGTGATTCCTAAACGTGTAATCCTTTAGAAACACTATTTGATATACCTTGTATCAAACATAGAAACTATTAAAAAGCCTTAATGCTTTATCCTTGGTCCTGAACATTGTCTTCATCATGAGAATGGACCAAGAATTTGTTTGACAATGATGAACTGTCAATCATAACTTTGTTTGATCTCTTTGAACCTAGATCTTGGGACCTCCAGTCCTCTAGGTAGAGTTACCGCCATGTTGACTTGTCCTCGGCCATAGTCCCATTCCTTATAAGGAATCGATTTGGGGAAGAACCAAATAAATTCCAAAAACGCGGAAGTTAATGATAAACAAGAAATCAAGACAAGGAAAGAGGATAAAAGCAAGACCTAATGAATAATGAACCTATGAGCAACAATAGATATATAAAATCTAGACCCTTTCAGTTTTATTTAATTCAAAGAACCTATACTATTTGAAATCAAGGCAAGGGAAATTCAATTGAAATTCACAAATGAACAACCCTCCATGAAATCAATGGAAAATGATTCATAGCCAACAAAGGAATCCACCTATGATGAACTATAACTATCTATAGCTACCTAGCTAAACAAACTCTCACTCCGAAGAGTATTCTCAATACATAATTCATCCAATCTCACTAATGAAATGAACTAAGTCTAGTATTTATACTCTTAGATTAAAAGAAGACTAAGTTATCACAAAAATGTCATTAATAAGGCAAGACCCTTGTTTAGTTGATAGTCTTCTTCGGGAATTTCGAAAATAGCCCTCATGTGGAAATCTTCATCTTCCAAACACCAATTGTCTTGCAATTATATCCCAATTTATCTTGATTTGCATCGTATAGCCATAATTTGCACTTTTAACCCTTTGCGCTTTTAGCCACTTGGTGTAGAAGTCGCCACAATCTCTTCCCAAGCCATCATCCAAACGTCTGATGTCATTCCAAGCATCTTTGTGCCCTTTGTGCTATCTAGGATCATATCATCCTCCCCCTCTTTAAGAATCAGAATGCTTATGTACTCGGCGATCTGAAATCGCCGAGTACGAACTAACACGTCTATGTGGCACATGTGGGCCCATGCAAGTTGAATAATTCGACGGCTGAGGTTACTTTGGAGATGTGCATGACGGGATTGAACAGGTAAAAAGCGGCCGTGTTTTTCAAAAAACCTGAAGGCGATTATTCAGAGGGGTGTCAAATGACAAAAATGTCCGGGATATGTGATATTATTCCGAGTCATGTTATATGTAATTTCGAGTTTGAGCCTTGTGGATATTCTATGAATGGGATCAATGATGGAGCGTACTCTACAGTGCACATGACCCTAGAGGATGGGTTTAGTTACGCTGACTATGAAGCCATAGGGTTAGACCTTGGGTCCGTTGGGCTCGAGCCATTGGTCAAGAGGGTGCTGATTTGTTTTGAGTAGGCTGAGTTCAGCGTTGCCATCACGTGCCTTGGTGGGTCCCATGAGGACGTACGTGCTGACGTGGAAGGGTACACCTGTCGTAATGGGGTGAAGCAGGATTTTCCAGGTGGCAGGTACATAGTCTACCTATGCTTCACCACTGTGGAGAAAGGGCGCATGGTCCCCACTGTGGCCAATTCCGACCCTAAGAAGACGGTGCATTGCTGGAAGGAATTGGCGGAGGAGGAGGCGGAGATGGGCGGAGTGGTGGCAGCCTTCTAATGTGTTGGTTCTGTTCAACATATATAGTCACCGACCTAGTCACGTACTAGCATGGCGGGTTCAACAATAGGCTTGGGTCATAACACAACCCGACCAAATTTGTCAGTTATGGTTAGGGACTAATGAGAGGCATGTTGTCATAGCAGTTTGTGTAATATATTCATTTTAGTTTCATCAGACCCTCCTGTTTTGGAATAAATGGACTTGTAGTCCTAGAGCATGTTTGGATGGGCTTATGCCTATAAGCTGCAAACAACTTATAAGCTAAAAAAAATAAGTTGGGTAGTCCAACTTATTTTTTTTGGCTTATAAGCTGTTTTCAGCTTATAAGCTACTTTAGATAACAACTTATAAGCTGCTTTAGATAAGCTAAGTCAAATGGGATCAATTATTTTTTTGAGCATATTTTAAGCACAAAATGACTTTAAGCTAGCCAGTCAAACACTCAAAAAAGCTGAAAACAGCTTATAAGCAACTTATAAGCCAATCCAAACGGGCTCCTACTCAATTAGGTCTAAGTTTCAATTAGGTCCTGATATGATGCCTATTTTCTTGTAGCCAAAAGATGGCGTTATTGTATTGACTATAATACAATGCAGTTTCAGTTCTCATTGGATTATTTGTCCATTTGATTTCTTTTCTGTATATATTCATCTTGAAAATATCAAAAATCATTTAAAGTTTAAGCGAGTTAAATTGCATTTCCTTTTCATTTTTATTTTTTATATGCAGTTATTCAATCAAAGTGTGAACTTTCGAATAACAAAAACGAGTATAATGAAGAAATATGGTCATAAATGTATCAATTCTCTCTCCAAGTCTTGTGATGTAATGTGTATTTGATAAGTTCAATGGTAAGCTGCAAAGTTGAAGAATACAATTATAAATGCATGTTTCACATAATTAAATATTCCCATATTGTTGGCAAGAAGGGATTCGCCTTTATGAAGTATTACTTAAAATAGGGAAAATGGTCATATTTGTCACTCTGCTATTGAAAAAGATTTAATATTACTCTTTGTTATACTATCGGTGAATATATGTTAATTTTATACTACAATTGCAAGGTATTAATCCAGATTAGTTGAATTATTAGATTTTGAATATTAGACATCTAAAAAGAGATAATTTTCTACAACACATACTTATCTACATCATGATAATTTTCTACAACTCATTATGCTTATCTACATCAGATATTGATACCCAACCAACTAATTTACACTTACCAATAAACATTTATATGCAAAACACATATTTTAACCTCATTGATCTACATAAACACAGGGTGCTAATAAGATTTACTATTAAAATGATGGCACATGATACTAATTTTGGCCCACACATCTTTTCCTTTTGTGACATCAACTAATTAAACCGTATTTTAGAAATCCCCCAAAATTTCCTTTTCCTTAATCCTCACTAAGCTTGGCCAGTCTTATCACCAGTAATTATGTACTCCCTCCGTTTCATAATAAGTGATTTTTTAGCTTATTCACACCCCTTTAAAAAAGTGTTCACTCCTAGAAAATTAAGAGTGTTTTTACTCACTTACCCCTAATTAAATGCATAGAAAAAGAAAAGCTATTTAATGTTTCTTGATTATGTAAATAAGGGTAATTTTTGGAAGATTAAGATTAATTTCTTCTTAAAATTCTAAAGCACCACTTATTTTGAAACAAAATAAAAAGCCTAAAACATCATTTATTTAGAAACAGAGGGAGTAGCTTTTATCCATCTATTGAGAATAACTTTGAGATTAAAAGGTTGATCGCTAGGGTCATGTGTAGTTTATTTGAGTCGGAGCTTTTTTAAGTTCTAAAATAATCTTTTAAAATTAAAATGAGAACTTTTCGATCAATTTTCACCTGAAGATGACTAAAATGTCTTTTTACAAAAATCTGTGAAAGTTAAGTGATTTTATAGATAAAAAAATTAGTTTGATAACTTCCGTGCAACAATATTACAAATTCACTGAGTTTATGTGAAACTAAACTTAGAAGAATTACCACCAAAAGTTATGACGAGATGAATAGGGTTCATTCTCACTTAATCAGAGTTCTTGAATTTGCATTTATAATATACAAAATAATCTAGTAGAGAATGCTTTCCTTAAATAAACTTATGTGACATGAATTTAAATTAATAAGAGCCCCAATGCTTTCCTTAAATAAACTTCAAAAAAAATTGTAACTAGTTAGGCTTTTGCTCTGTTGGAGGCTTAGGAGGTGACACATTCTTCCTAGAAGGTGGTGTTATTTCTTCGGTGCTCTTTAGGTGTAATTATTTTGTTGTTTATAATAATATTTCACAGTTTATTATAAAAAAAGAAGAAGAAGTTATTGGATGCAAAAGTTTGGTGGATATTTTGAGAAAAATTGTTCAAGCCCCATTGAGGCAAAAAGTACAATCTTTAACCAAAAGAATCCTAAGAAAAATCAAGAATGTATTATCACCAAAAAATTTACGAAATCAACTTTTTCACAAAGCTCACTAACCCAACTGAAAAAAAAAAAACTCAACTTTTACACAGAATTGAAAAATTCCTAACCTTTTCAAGAAATCTCAATAATCCAATTGAAAAAAAAAATTCAAGAAACTACAGAAAATTACACTCTTCCAAATAATCAAATGCACAAGAAAAGAATGGCAAGAAATTAGCAATCTTTAACCAAAAAAATCCTAAGAAAAATCAAGAAAGTATCACCAAGAACATTTTGCAAAAAAAGAATGCCAATTTTGAGAATAAAACTCAAAAGAAAATTACCAAGACTAGTATATGTGATTATAGAACTTCTGATAATCAGTTTTTTCTCCCATAAACTGAAAGAAATTGTAACAAACTAAACACTTGTGATCTTTGTCTCTTTTGATGCACTTATGCTGGAGGATGTAATGATCCTCCAGCTTTTTAATACTTGAAAAGACCTTGTCTTTTTCAATGTAGTTAGGCTGTACACATTTGTGTACAGTCCTTGAGGGAGCAGTTGACAGAAGTTCATCCTTTTTTTAGAAGGTAATGAATCATAATCCATGCAAGGAAGAGATAAATGGGTCAAGAAAGAGAAAGATCATTTTTGAAAGTTGAGAAGAAAGACTTTTACTTTGACATAAATGAAAGGTGGTGTTTTGAATGAAAGAATGTGAAGCTATTTATGGAGGATAACCGAAATAATTTTTTCCTTTAATTTAGGGTGATTGAGTTTCTTTTTTTCCTTTAATATTGTGACCTTAATGTAATAACTATCATAATATTATTTCACCTACGGGTGTGTTCGATACAGAGGAAAACATTTTTCGGAAAATATTTTCTAATTTTCTCATTTTCTTTTTTTGATTTTCTACACCCGCCCACACCCTCGACCCCCTCCCGAATTTTCAACTTCATATTTAATTTTACCTTTATTAATAAAAATGAAAATTTTGTGTGGTTAAATTTGGTGTGGGGTGGGTGGTGGTGAGGGATAGTGGGTGCGTAAGAAAAAATTTCTCATTTTTTATAAAAGTTAAATAAAATATATGAAATAGAAAGTTTGGGAGGGGGTGGGTGGGGGAGGGTTAGATGGAGCGGTGGTGTGGGGTGGGGTGGGGTTGGGGTGGGTGGTGGTGTGAGGTAGGGGTGGGTGAAGATGAAGTGCGTTCGAGGGTGGTGGTTAGATGGGGGTGAGATTTGGTTGGGTGTGGGTGGTGGAGGATGGGTGCTTGGGGTGGGTGATGGGTGATGGGGGTGAGGTGGGGGTAGGGGTTGGTATGATATGGGGTGGTGGGGTTGGCGTGGGTAGTGGGTGTGGGGTGTGGGGTGGAGGGACTTGGGGTGGATATTTTTTGAAAAAATATTTTTTACCAACCAACCGAACATGAGAAAATAAGTAAGAAATTCACTTATTTTTCACTACCCAACCGAACATGAGAAAATAAGTCGAAATTCACTTATTTTCCAAGAAAGCATTTTCCTCCATACCGAATACTTATATCATTTAAGTTTTTCTTTTTCATGTTATGTTATATCATATATTCCGTATCAGTGTTTTAAAAGTCGAGGGCATAAGACAGGGTGTTTTACATTTGCCTCGGCGAGGCGTAAGCCCCGAGGCACAGGGCGTAAGCCCCATGGTCATATATATATATATATATGATTGATCCTCACAATAAAGCTAAATTTAAATATGAGGCCTTAAGTATAGTCACATATACAAAAAATTAGTGTTGCCTTTTTTTATTTTTCATATTTGTTGTCTTTTACTTCATATAGTAACATTAGTATTTATATTAATGAGGATCAATTCAAGTCAATAAGATATTAGCCATGTGTTTTAAAGACATTACCTAGGATGTTATTGTAAAAACTTTATTTAATAATATGAATATTTGAGTAGTTTAGTTCAAAGTTTTAATTGCTCTTAAAACATAGATAGTGTTTTTTCTTTCTTTTGTTATATATATTTTGTACTTCTTTTTACAATTTTCAATATTATGTAAGAGAAACTTAAACCATAAAATTCATCGGTAAAAGTTTTTGGGGCCTCAAAAGTTTAGAGGCCTAAAGAAAAAGTTTTACTAGGCTCACCCTCTAGTCACTTCTGCTTACAATTTGTAATTATATATAACATAATTTTACAAGTATAAACAATATAATAAAATAAAAGCTATTATGGAATACAAATCAACTCTGACATCTTAACTGTCAAACAATGAAAAAATTACAATTTCATAAAACAATATTACTATCATACTGTTCATTTTATATCAATAAACTTTATCAGTATTATAATTAAAACGTTACTCCTTCATGAATAAAATTAAAAGTACTTTCAAATAGCGAAATACTAAAATATGATAATTTTGATACATAGGACAAAAGACCAATGACAAGTGAAAATGTACAAATCGGCTATTTATTTTTAAAACAAATATTAAGTGATATCCACTTTCATGATGTTCTCAAATAGTAAATATGCAATACTACAACTTGTTATTTGAGTTACACCTAATCTTCTTATTTATATAGGTGAAAAACTATTAAGTATCATTCATTTATTAAAGAATTACTAGGGTCAACGATTATAATTAAGGAATTCAACATGTAATTTGTGAAAGAACTGTTAGGAGAGCCCCGAGCGTTGGGCGTTAGGCGTATTTAGGGCGTATATTCAGGTACTTAGGACATAAGCCTCACAGGAACTAAGCCCCGCACATGAGCCCCAGGGCGTTTTGCCAGTGCCTCGCCTGGGGGCGAGTCCTGAAACTGCCTTTTAAAACACTGTTTCGTATAATAATATTTTGCTACAGTAGTTAAGTGATTTAATGGGTAAATATTTATCTCCACTGGGAGTTTACACTTTAATCATATAAATTTACTACAGTAGTTAAGTGATTTAATGAGATAAGAATGCGTGTTAACTATAACACAGAAAACTGAACACTTTATTATGACCTTTCCATGGCTCTCGGCACGTTTAGCTTAATGTACGCCATTGAGGTTGGCCATGGCTAAAGGATGAGGAAAAACACAGGCTCAAGCACAAGGACAGGGACGAGGTCGTGGACAACCTAGAAAAGATCCACGTTGCAGCTTTTGGTAGCTCAGTGGGAGCGTATGTGCAACCAACAATCGTCAATGAAGAAGCTAAAATCCCAACTCCGGCTGCTTCGATTGCGACAAAGGTGAATGTGACGACGACAACTGAGATGAGTTCGTCTTCAAAGACTCCGAGGATACCTAAGATGTTGGATTTGAGTTATCTAGCTTTCATTACTTCTATTGGGCCTACGATTTCAGCTCCTAAATCGCCCAAATCCAATGGAACAGTAACTGGAGAGTAAGGTACTTGTGCGAATGCAGTGCCTCAGGATAACAACGAAGCTCTTGAGAAAACCTCGTGTGGCCTATAGGTCACGGGTTCTAGCCGTAGAAGCAGCCATTAATTTTGGCATTAGGGTAAATTGTCTACATCACACCCCTTGGGGTGCTGCCCTTTCCCCGAGCCTGCTAACACGGAGTGCTTTGTGCATTGGGCTGTTCGTGTTCAAGCACAACTTCTGCTCAACTTATTCTTTTTTTAGCTTCAACTTCAAACACTTTCAGGAAATGCAGATACTGTAGGAGAAAAGAAAAAATAATAATGAAACAGAGAAAGAGATATGATAGTGTAAAAATCCCGGGAATGTAAATCTGAGATTTGGCCATATTTTTCTTCATGCAAGATATTTTTCTTAACATTTTGTTCCTTAATAGGAATTGTTGGCACTTATCTTTCACAAGCTTGATAATACTTTGAATGGTTTAGTTTGAATAGTGTAAAACTCCTAGGGATGTAACCTCAGATTTGAATGGTTTAGTTTGAATGAATTAAAATGGTTGAATCAATATATGAGTGTCACACCCCAAACCTGGGGAGGCGTGGGCGCTCGATGCCTCACTAGACCCCGAGCGTACCAACTGTAACTCGTATAACCTGAACATATACGACAGTCTGGACCGACAAAGCCAATCTGTAACACAAGAAATACAAACATAGGCCGACAAGGCTGCACTCAGAACAATCTATAACGATAATCATCTCAATCCAAGGGGGATCAACCCAAATCGCTATATAGCTTGAAACAGGCACCAAAGCAATGGCACGAGAAGTTTGATTCCTGCATGATTGAAAATGGTTTTAAAACAAACAAGTGTGATAAGTGCATTTATCATAAGTCTTGGAATAATTCACATGTTATTGTTTGCCTCTATGTTGATGATTTATTGATCTTTGGCTCTAACATGAATGTTATTGGTGAAACTAAAAATATTATTAGAAGCCATTTTGATATGAAAGATCTTGGTGAGGCAAATTTTATTCTTGGAATAAAAATTACTAAAACATGTGATGGAATATTCCTTGACCAGTCACATTATGTTGAGAAAGTTTTGAAAAAATATAACTTTCTTGATTGCAAGCATGTTGTAACTCCTTTTGATTTAAGTGTTCACCTGTTTCCTGTTCAAAGTGAAAATGATGTGATAAATCAAAAGGAATATTCTAGCTTAATTGGAAGTTTGAGATATGTGACTGATTGCACTAGGTCTGATATTGCGTATGCAGTTGGAGTACTTAGCAGGTTTACAAGCAAGCTAGGTAGTGAACATTAGCATGCCATAACGAGAGTTATGAAATATTTAGTTGGTACAAAAACTTATGGCTTGTTTTATAAAAAATATCCTGTTGTACTTGAAGGCTTTTCTGATGTAGATTGGAACACTTTATCTGTGATTCCTATTCTACCACTCGGTATATTTTTACGTTGGCAGGTGGTGCTATTTGTTGGAAATCAAAAAAGCAAACTATTATTGCTAACTCTACCATGGAGCTGAACTAATTGCCTTAGCTTCAGCTAGTGAAGAAGCGAATTGGTTAAGAGATTTATTATTTCAAATTCCTTATTTTGAAAAACCAATCCTTCCTATTTTAATTCATTGTGATAGCACTGTTGACACCCAATTTTGTCCCGCCTCTCCTCCGAAATACCTATTTACGCTTCTAATATTTTTGGAAAATAAAAAAAATATATATTATATTAGCCTCTTATCAATACCGGCGCTTCATTATTCTATTACAGTTACTAGCTATCATCATCATACGCTTCTAATATTTTTGGAAAATAAAAAAAATATATATTATATTAGCCTCTTATCAATACCGGCGCTTCATTATTCTATTACAGTTACTAGCTATCATCATCATCACTTATTATTATTATTATTATTATTATTATTATTATTATTATTATTACTATTACTATTATTATTATTATTATTATTATTATTATCATTATTATTATAATTCACAATTTTTATCATTTCGGCATTTTACCAGCTTACGCACACGCATCGCATTTATCTTTGCATAATTAAATAATAGTGTTTATTTACTGTGGATTTTCGAAATATTATTGCACGACTATTACAACGCCATTTTTTATCTGAGCGTTAATGATTGCATATTTCATATTGAGCAATATTTTAACACAAGTTATTTAAACAGGCCTTTTATTTAAATTTAGAAGCCAAACTGTTTCGCGCACTCAGTCCGTATTTTTGATTTATCGGATCCCAAATCAAAGTCCAATCAACTCACAAATATTTTGGACCAGCCTATATTTTGATCCCAATTTTTAAGACCAGTCCATGTTTTAATTCGCTATCCCATTCTTTTAATAATCGGTCCAAAAATTGACCCAGTCCACAAATGGACCGGGTCCGACCCGTGCCAGTTCAGAATAAGGGAAACCCTTTTTCCTCCTTCCGCCGCTCTTCCTCCTTCACCTCCATCTCTTCTCTTTCATCGCCGCCTCCACTCCACTACACTTCTGACATCCCACTTCCCTCTGCTCCCCCACTCGTCTTGCCCCCCCCCCCCCCCCCCCCCCCACGCTCGTCATCCCCATTTCCTTTTGTCGCCCACTCCACTACACCTCTGACACCACCCCCACGTTACCTCCACTCCTCTTCCATCCTCATCGCTCCCTCCACACCACTGTCACCCCATTCCACCCTGTCCCCCGCTTCTCTCTCTCCTTCACAAAGAAACCCTAGATTTCCCCTATAAAATTTGATGGTTATGTTCGTTGACGGGGAGGATTTTTGGATGGGAAAAATCCCCAAGAACCTAGAGGATTTTTTGATTAGTGAAACCCCCCCCAAGAACAGGGAGGATTTTTCGATTCACGAAATTCCCCAAGAACTAGGTCTTCTTTTCAGTAGCATAAATCCCCTAAAAATTTTAAGTTCTTTTGATTGCTTCAAATTCCCGTGGAAAATTACTAAGTCTTTATCAGTTTTGATTTTGTTCCGATATTCATTCGAAAAGAGAAAAATTATTCTGGTTCCCTTTTGGTTCCTACAATTGATTCGAATCTGAGCATCGCAAGCTCGGAGTTGGTAGTGTTCGAATAGATATCGAAACCTTCGCCCCACTTCGCTGCACCCGAAGAAGGTAAAACTTCCTCGTTTGTTTAGTCTTCAGTATCTTTAAGGGTGTTCGTGGATTTATATGTATTTGTGCGAAATTAGTTTGTAAAATAATTATTGATTCAGCCCGTTATTCGTTTTCGCAATAGAAATCTGCTTGGGTTTAATCTGATATATGTGTCATTTAATAAAATTAGATCTTCGCTATGTGGAACATGACAGTTAGAGTTTCCAAATCAGGTGTGGTTAAGTGTTGGTTCGTTATGAATTGTATTTAATCTGAGCTGTGTTGTATATGCACAATTAGCAAGTATATGTCCCTGCCAAACAATCATATAGTTAATTAAGAATCATACATGTTAGATTTGTGCATTTATTAATTTGTCCTATGTGTTAGAAGACAGCTATGTTAATTGCTAGTTTAGGACATATTTATGTGTGTTAATTGTTATCTTTGTTTAATTATGCTTAGTAGTAGTAGTTTCCAAGTATGTTCATATATGTTACTTACTAGGTTCAACTCTGTTTAAATTTCTTTATATGGTTCGGTTGGGAGTTTAATATTTGATATGTCCTTAAGGCAGTCTCTAGTATACCTAGTTCTGATTTCATCCTGTTTAGTTAATACTTGCTTTATTGGATTGAGATTCATACTTTAAGAATTTATGTGATCCAGATATAGGACAGTTTTTATATATTACTAGTTGATTTATACATTGTTAGCCTTGTTTTAAGTTTCCCATTGGCTGAATATCGATCACCTCGCATGTACATTTGATTTGAGGTCTAGTATGCTTACTGTTTGGATTGAATAAACAACATGTCCCCTTTGTTTGGGTTTGTGCACTAGCCAAGTAAATTAATGATCATATTTCGCACACTATCTAAAACTGATCTGAAGCGTGCTCACCTAATCCATGGGGACCAATATGTTAGTAGGAGTGTCTACAAATCTGTGATATGTGATATTTTCCTTTGCAAAGATACTGATAATGATTGTTGAGATGGTTTTTGTGATAGAAAATGGTCCAGGATTAACCTTTGAATCTGTCATCATGTCCGCTGTCAAATGTACTCATGTTTTTCATTCTAATGCTATATTTTGTATGGAATTTGATAGCATCTCTGCTGGTTCTAGTGGTCTTTACTGTGTATTAGTGGAAGAGTATGGCTATTTTAGGTTCAGACTGGGATTTATATGTGCATATAAGAGTTGAATCAAAAGGACATTAGTCTTCAGCTACCACGTATAAACACCATGCCCTCCCCCTGATTGTTCAACTTTATTTGGATGTGGTGTTTTGCATTTCTGGCTGTTTCCAGTTTTGTTGCTATCTGAGCAGTTTCAGAACCTTTTTTGGTTATTGTTTGCTACTTATCTAAGAGCTCCACATGGTTTGGCTGATTTGATTTTGTAAGCAGCATAGTATTACGTAGTTTTGGTATGTGAATTGAGAAATATGAATCATTTATGATTTTTAGCATCCTCTCCATCTGTGTTGAACGCTGCCTATGTCTTGAGTGTTGCCTTTTTTTGTGCCGTAAGTATATAAGGGCTGAATCGTGTATATGTACCAAATATACCCAAATATACACAGTCTACTGATCTTCTTTGAATTCATATTCTACCTATTTAACCTTACTCATTGATTACATGCTAATCCTTTTCCCTCTCATTTTTTGCATGACCATCGCATACGAGTCCGAGGGGCTTGTCTCTTTTTTCCGCATTCGGTGTTGGGTCAAGGCCCAACATTACCTCCTCTCGGGTCAATCTACACCCGCAGCAAAAATTAAAAAGGGAATTGGGCCGAGGTCCATAACAGTGGCAGCAAACAGCAGCAGCCCAAAATGGGCTAGGCCCATCTCACTACATCTTTTCTACACCTCTATTTTATGTTGTTGCATTTAACTTGTATTTATGCAACTAACCCTTTATCTTGTTTTATTCTCTTAACTTAGATGAACTTTAGTATATTAGTGGGGTTTAGTTTAGTAATGGGTAATTTAGTTTAAGAAAGACTAACAATTCATTCCATAAGTTTATTTCTCTTCTTTTTTCATGTTAAATGTCTAATATATATTTATTTGGGAATGATTAATTTGCAAAATGGTATGACTATATACTTCAAGTAAAGGGAATCATATTTTATCACAAACGTTTCAAAACGTTGCTAATATGCAAGTATAAACTCAAGTATATTTTATAGATAACTCTTCAAGTTTGAATCAATCATGCATATTTTTAGCTAAGCATAATTAATAAGAAATAATAAAAGGAGAAAGAAAACTCACTTCCTTTTGAATTCTATTTATAAGCCTAGATTTCTTCCACATTGCTACATTCACATAACATAATTTATCCAAAGTTCAAAATTGCTAAATCTTTTCTCAAAAGCTATTATTTATGGGCAAAGTATCATATTTTCATCAAGTCTTGTCTACGAATAGCATTTACTATATTTTCATTTAAAATCTAAGCGACATTCATAAGTCCTATTCTAAAAATGGCATTTAAAGTTTTCTTTTATATTATATTTTCTGTAAACCTTATTTTCACTAATATTATTTTCCTTTTAAAACTTTAGCAACATTTGTGAACCATTTTAAAATTTAAGCATTATATTTACTCTAAATTAATTAACCTAAGTTTGGTCGGATAACCGTAAGTTAACGGATTCTAAAGGATGCCTAACCCCTTCCCTTTAGGATAATATAGAGCCCTTACCTAGAATCACATTGGTTAAGCAGACTATTAATGGAGATTTAGTTTTAACTTTACCTTAGTTAACATCTAGGTGTCCTAATTCACCGTTAAATTAATTAGGTGGCGACTCCTTAAATAAACAAAACAGGAATCACCAAAATGTTATACTCTAAATTAACCCGGTTAAAATGGGGTATAACAAGCACCGCTGCAATTGGTAGAGTTCAAAACCGTTATTATAACGGTAAATCCAGATCGAGAAAACACAATAGTGTGAGATCATATTTGACAAGTGGTACCATCAATGTTGATTATGTCAAATCGTGTGATAATCTTGCAGATCCACTAACAAAGGCCTTGGCAAGAGAAAGGGTCTGGAGCACATCGAGGGGGATGAGATTGAAGCTTATAAATTCATGAGTCTTATATGAGGAAACCCAACATGGGGACTAGAGATCCTATAACCAGGTTCAATGAGAAAAACGAATCATATGATGACTTGTTGAGAAAAATGCACTATTTTATTTATTCCCTCCCTATGGTGTGAGTGCATCATTCTGTAACAGTTTATGGAGGTTGAGTATATAAACTCTTAATGAAATTTTGTAGCTCGTATGAGTGGGGTGTTAAGTTACAGAAGCATCCTTGACAGATTTCACCTATGTGAGTGTGGAAGTAGGCCGCTTTCTATGAGAGATGGGTTCGTTCTTAGAAGCACTCATGAAACCGGAATAGCACAAGGCCGTAATGTGCTGGCTGTGAAAGCTCATGTCAACACCTTGATTATTATGTGTAAGCAATATTTCTTTATTTCCCTTAAGCAGTCATAATTCAAGTCTGAGATCACTACGGCTCTGGAGTAAAGATTATTGTTTTACTAAGTGGAGGTTTAATGCGGAGCACTCCTTCATTGTGCATAATAGTCTCCCTTCAGCTGGTAAACTCTCTTGTTTAATATTAAAATGAGTGGGGGATTGATGGTTCCTATAAGCATTTTAATATTAAAATGTATATATTAAAGTGCTGCATTATTCCATTTCGTTGGTGGCAGATAGTGTCCTGTTGGGTTCTTGAAACTCTGTTAGCCACAATCTCATGAATGTGTCCATTATGTTGCCTAATTACTAGTCACACGTTAATGTCACAAAATGGTGACTTTATTTTCTTTGTAACCTCCTACTCATAACACACTCACTTTCATCTTTTTTAGTGTTGTAACTAATGTAACATTCAAATAATCATTCTCCATTATCTACCTATTTTACTACCCCATTCATATCCTATTCAATTCAAGGATGAATTTCCTAGCTATAAATAGTTAGTCATCCTTACTTATTGGGAGTAGAGATAAAAAATATAGAGTGCATGAAAAGTGAGTTAGTAAAAAAAAGAGTTTTATTTAGTTGAAGGAAGGTGTTCTTTTTGGTGGAGCTTTGGACTCAACATTTGGTCCAGAGTTTGTTGAGTTATACGATGTGGTCGACTGTTGTATCCTGGAGGGGACAAGTCAGAAGATTACTGCTGGACCGGTAGATTTGCTGCAGTGGGCTTGAATCTCCTTAAAGAGAGCGAGATATCCGCGTCTCAGCTTGAAGATATTTTAATTCTTCATTTTTATTTTTCAATTGTAATTTTAATATTCACCAACAGTTACTATTTGCCAATTTTAGTTAATGGTATATGTAGTTCTTTTGTAATTTACTGGAGTATGTACTACTAAAATAATTCGGAAAAAATAACGAGTCAGAGTTGTATCTTTCCATTCGGATTAGAAATTCTAATCTAACTTCAAGCATATGCCAAATCCATCAAGGAAGTATAGAAAAGGTACATTGTTTCAGCACAACAGGATAAAGCAATTCCAGTAGAAGACATTACCAATGGGATAGTTCATATACATTGGCACTTTAGTGTTATGAGATAAAGAGAATCAATCAATGATAACGAAAAGGAAAAACACACAATTTTAATGTGGAAACCCTCGAGGGAGGAAAATCACGATCGTCACCAACTCTTTTTTATCAATGAAAGATGTATTTGCAGGATACATAATTATGCGAAAATCCATGTATATATAGGTTGTGAAAGATCCAAGACCCTGTCTAAATCGGATGCCCTCCATGCTATTCTCCAAGTAGGAAACGGACTACTTTTCAGAAATTCGGCCCCTTGCTTCATCGATCTGCCCACAAACTTAACACTAGCCTCTTGTATGACACATTCATTGTAGCAGTAACTTCAAGCTGCTACAAAGATGGTCCCTTATGTTTGATGGTAGATTAAGAAATAGTTCTTTAAGTACGCACTTAACAGAACTGATCTTTTCATTTGCCAAACATTAACACTTTTGGTATACAACAAAATATTTAGCAAATCCTGTCTGTTAGATTTGACGGGAACTATTGAAAAAAGAAAATTAGGGAGAATTCACATTCAGAGGTACACACTACTAAAAAAGGTCAATACCGAAGGACAAAAATGATGAAGGCCCGTGGGTTATAGGGCAAAATCGAGAAATAACTGATGAACTTGATAATGTCAGAAAATAGTGCTGCGGAACATAAAAACCTTCTGAAATGTGTTCAAGTCTAATCCAAAACTAATACAAAAAATATAGAAAATGACAAAATATGGTCACTTATGTATGACGGCAGTTTCAAAATAATCTCTTAAGTATGTACTAAATAATTTTGGTCCTTTGAGTTTGCTAAAAGTTAATACTTTAGACTCCAACAGATATTTAATAATTTATATTCATCAAATATGGCGTAAATAGGGAGATTTTTTTAACCATAAACCAAAAAAGTTCCTTTAAATCTTAAATATGCAAACAAAAAACTGCACTACACTGTTACTACTATATATAAACACAGATCTTGGATTTTTAATCGTCATCACAGGGGTAAGATAGTAAATTTTGGGATTTTTGACGCAATGAAGTGGATAAAAATGGCTGCTGAAGTTGTCTTTTCTAGACAATATGGCAATGGGTCCAATAACCAATTTGTTTGTCCTCTTTCTTCTTTCACGGTGAAATCTTAAAAATGTATATCACCTCCAAGCAAAGAAGTGGGTCCCAATAGCCTTTTTTTTTTCCAGAAAAACCCAATGCCTTAAAAAAAAAAAAAAAAAGGCTTGAAATCCATTAAAAAATCACATACGTAACTTCTCATTTAATTTTAATGGTGTTACCTTAATTTACTATAATTTTTTTAATTTAATACATCGATAGCCTTTTAAAGTTGTTGCTAAATTTCATTTAAACATTTGAACTACAATTTATTCCAACTGAATATGCGATAACGTTAAATTTTGAAAAATACTTTTGTGCGCGTTTTCAAATGTCAATATATCTCCTCCTTTAATTATACACATTAGCCTCAACAAATCATAACATTGTGTTTAATAAAGGAGATGTTATATTTTATGTAGTTAATTACCTAACAGATGCTAGCACTCACAAAAGTTTTTAAAAAATTTGAATCGAAAGAGTTTAATAGGATCACTTTATAAGGTGATGTGCTCAATTGAAACAGGTTATAATTCGGATGTCTAAATGAAGTTTACTGACAAATATAATGAAATATTGATATATTGAGTCGGGGGTGACGTTTACGACCATTTTGTGCAAGTGATCTTGCCAATTTGGCTAATGGGTACATGTACACCAATCATTTAATATTCGCTTCGTCTCAATTTATGTATAACACTGTTTGACTATGGATAAAGTTTAGAAGAAATTAAGACTTTTTAAATTTTGATGTCTAAAATATTTGTATGACTACAAATTATTTTATTAAGGTCAAGGGAAATTTTTATAATAAGTTATTTTTATATAAAAAATTAAAGTTAAATTTGGGCCGGAGCTTAGCACGGGCCTAGATCCACTAGTGTGTATATATATATATATGTAAAAATTATACCTCAAAAAACTGCATCAGACTCTAGAAATAAATCAAAAATAGCAGAAATTATAAAAGTTACACCTCCAAATGTGAGTCCCATTAATTTTCTATTTTTTCTTCATAATTTCCGTTAAATCTAACACGCATGGTTTGATAAATATGACTAAAAGTATTAACTTTGACAAGCTTAAAGGACCAAAATTATTCAGTGCATACTTAAAAGGACTATTTTTAAACCACCCTGAAACATAAAGAATCATTTTTGTCATTTTCTCAATCTTTCAACTCTTTTAACCACCTTCAAGCTTTCTCTGCAAATTTGCCATTTTATAATTTCTCTATACAAAATCATATACCTTTGTAAATTGATTTTCTACAAAAAAAAAAAAAAAAAAAAAAAAAACCCACACACATTACTAATCACATGGCAAATCAACCTTCTTCTTATCCAATTCTTTGTGCTTCTTTCAATCAAGACAACAGGTAAAACCTCCATTTTACAATAATTTTTTTAGTGAGTATTAATGATTTTTCAATCTTGTTTTACCTATTTGTTGTAATTTCTTTTAGTGGGTATTAATGGTTTTTCAGTCTTGTTTTATCTATTTGTTGTAATTTCCTTTAGTGGGTATTAATGGTTTTTCAATCTTGTTTTAGCTATTTGTTGTAATTTTTTTAGTGAGTATTAATGATTTTTCAATCTTGTTTTAACTATTTGTTGTAATCATTTATAGTTGGTATTAATAATTTTTCAATCTTGTTTTAGCTATTTGTTGTAATTATTGTTAGTGGGTATTAATGACATTTCAATCTTGTTTTGGCTATTTGTTGTAATTTCCTTTAGTGGGTATTAATGATTTTTCAATCTTGTTTTAGCTATTTGTTGTAATTTCCTTTAGTGGGTATTAATGATTTTTCAATCTTGTTTTAACTATTTGTTGTAATCATTTATAGTTGGTATTAATGATTTTTCAATCTTGTTTTAGCTATTTGTTGTAATTATTGTTAGTGGGTATTAATGATTTTTCAATCTTGTTTTAGCTATTTGTTGTAATTATTGTTAGTGGGTATTAATGACATTTCAATCTTGTTTTGGCTATTTGTTGTAATTTCCTTTAGTGGGTATTAATGATTTTTCAGTCTTGTTTTAGCTATTTGTTGTAATTTCCTTTAGTGGGTATTAATGACATTTCAATCTTGTTTTGGCTATTTGTTGTAATTTTTATTTTTATTTTTGCTTTATTTAGTTGCTTTGCAATTGGAACAAGGGAGGGATTCAAAATCTTTGATTGTAATACTGGAAGACTCCTTTATGAAAGAGGTAAAGTATCTGATCTTGAATTTTTTGTTTTTATTTTTATTTTATTTTTAGTTGCAGCTTCAGTATTTGCTTATGAGCTAAAAAGGGTTTCTTTAAGACTTATCAAGTTTTGATTTTGATTTGAATATTTTGGATAAATTAGGAAGTTAGCATCAACATTTTTAATCTAGTTGTTTTGTTGTAAAGATCAGCTAGAAGGAAATTCAGATTAAAATGGTATCTTTATTTTTGTTATGTAACCGACTCCAACTTGTTTGAGACTGAGACTTAGTTGTTTTGTTGCTTCGACGTAGTATATAATCAATACCAGGGGCGGCTGGAGCTTTGAGGCATTGGGTTCATCTGAGCCTAGTACTTTCTACACGGAGCATAAATTTATATGTAAAACTTTACCAAAATTGCAATCAATAGTAGATTTGATCCGCCTCTGTTCAATATCCAACTAAAAATCCAAAAAATTAAGGCTAGAAGAAAATTCAGTTAACAGTGGTATCTTTATTTTGATTGTATAGCTGACCCCAACTTGTTTGAGACTGAGGGTTAGTTGTTGCTGTTTTATTGCTTCAATGCTGTTGATAGTCAATATCAGCTAAAAGTTAAAAAGTTTAGGGTCAGAATGAAATGCAGTTAAAAGTGGTATCTTTATTTTAAATCTGTAGCTGACCCCAATTTGTTTGTGACCGAGGCGTAGTTATTGTTGTTTTGTTGCTTCTGTGTAGTTAATCAATATCCAGCTAAAAGTTCAAAACAAATAGGGTCAGAAGGAAATTCAGTTAAAAGTGTATCTTTATTTTACTGTATATCTGACCCCAACTTGTTTGAGACTGATGCGTAGTTCTTGTTATTTTGTTGCTTGAATGTAGTTGATAATCAATATCCAGCTAAAAGTTCAAAAATTTACTGTCGAAATGGAAATCATGGGATGTAACAATCTTTAAAATCATGATCTTTCTTTGTTGCATTTGGATTACAAAGTTAGGGATACAAGTTAGCTTCACTATCTTGACGAATTGATTTTTTGGTAGCTGCTGGAGCTTTCATCATAGTAGAAATGTTGTTTAGTTCAAGCCTTCTCGCAATTGTTGGAGCTGGTGAACAGGTTCCGTAATTTACTAAGTTCCAATTGTTGTCCTTTTAAGTTTTAACTATTCATTGATATACTAGATTTCTGATTAGTACCTAACTTCTTGTGTCGTTTCACCAGCCGTCTTTGTCGCCTCGAAGACTGTGTATGTTTAATACTGTGACTGGAGTAGCTCTTCAGGAACTAAACTTCTTAACTTCTATACTTGCCGTTCGCATGAATAAGAAAAGGTAAACTACATTTGCTTCATTGAAGATTCTCGTTGTTCGGTTTTTTATTTGTTTCACATGTTGTATACGGATATTCTTATAGTAACAAGAAAAACTTGGTGTTTTAGAGGGAAACACTATTTTGGTTCAAATGAAGTTGTAGACTAGATTGAATGGAGCATTTTTCATAAAATATAAACAAAATGGAGAACTTTTACATGTATTATTCCTGATAATTTTATATGTCAGATATTTGTTTTCACTGCCGTTAAGTGTGAGTAACTGCTGTTGCTTTGGTTATTCTGCTAGCTGATTGTATGTTTTGTTCTTATTGGACTGAAAATGGTTACTATAAATTAGTCTGAGATCATACTAATGTTTAAGACTCCTGTTGAAACATTAGATTTACATAGTCTTTTCGTGTCAGCTAGGATTTTCTTCCCTGGTACTATGAACTTGCACTTTGATTCTGAATCAGAACAGAATGAATATATTTGGTCTTTGTAACTTGATTGTTAAGGGATGCAATTCAATCCAGTTATTTTTCCCTTGTTCCTGATGATTTTTCAAACAATTTCCTGGAATTTGCAGATTGATTGTCATATTGCAGGAGAAGACATTTATTTATGATATAAACAGTCTTAAGATATTGGACACAATTGATACGGTGCCGAATCCAAAAGGTCTGTCTGGAAAGTCTTTTGTTCAACCTTTTATGACTTCACTCTCAATCTTGTTTACTAGATTGATTTGGTATGACATAATCCACCCCGCCTAAAAAGATCAACCGAAAAGGAAAGAATAAAAGAAATCATTGCTTTATAACTTTCAAGGTTTCGTTTAATGAAAGTAGATGGTATAAAATTTCGAGATGGGCTAGCACATTTGCTTATCGACTAGTTCTTGTTTTTCAATTTTAGGACTTTGTGCATTTTCACCCAGCTTGGATGGTTCATTTTTGGCTCTTCCAGCAAGTACAACCAAAGGATCTTTGTTAGTCTATAATGTTTCCGACCTCCGTTTGCACTGTGAGGTCGTGTTTCTTACTGTTACGTATATTGATCTTACGAGATCATTTTAATAAGATCAATTGGTTTTGAAGGTTTAGCACTTTCCTAGCCTTGAACCAACTCTGTTAACAAACATATTCCCTTTCTTTTCCTTTACTAAATGGAGGAGTTCATCTTATCTCGGTTACCCTAATAAAAAATGCAGATAGATGCTCATCGCGCGCCATTGGCTGTCTTGACTCTCTCATGGGGTGGGACTCACATTGCAACGGCATCTGAACAAGGGACCATGATCAGAGTTCATCTTGTTTCAGATGCAACTAAGGTGAACCTTCAATAGCATATTTCATGAAAAACGTGACACTATCTCTGTTTCAATTTATGTGAAGGTGTTTGACTGGTCACGGAGTTTAAGAAAGAAAGGATGAGTTTTGGAACTTGTGGTCTAAAATAAGCCATAGATATTTGTGTGGCTATAAATCATCTTATTAAGATTTAAGGATAAAATGGGAAGTTTGAAGTTAATTTGTTGCTAAATATGAAAAGATGTCATTCTTTTTGTGACCGACTAAAAAGGAAAGAGTGTCATATAAATAGGGACGGGGGGAGTAACAAGTATATTTTAAGATATGTATTCTTCTCTTTAAATCATAGAGCTTCTGCATTAGTATGTGGACTGATGACCTTCGAGCACTGCTTACAAGTTCTTTGTTTGAGCTTGATGCAAACAAGTAAAGCATGTGTGTAGTATACGTAAAACGTTTCTATAAGGAGTTGAGAAGCAGCTATTTTTTGAATTCAATGTATTCGTTGTAGTCCTCTGATGAGAAAGATCTATTAAGATCAACCCATGTGACTCATGGAACCATTAATTCGAGCCTCTGTGTGACCTTTGCTTGGTCAACAAGGGGATCATTTTCCTACAGGGGCGGAGCTATAGTATGGCTTATGGGTTCGGCCCAACCCAATAAATTTGGTCCAAACCCTGTAGTTGTCTCAAAAAAATCCATTGAATGTGTACAAATAATTAATTTAGAATCCAGTAACCTAAAAGAATTAGAATTCCTAACCCATAAGCTTCAAATCTTGGCTCCGCTTTTGTTTCCTGTTGGCCTGTTTATTCCATACCTAGACAAGAGCCAGCATTTTACCCTTGAGCTCCTAGATAGTTCACTTTGCAGTTCCAACAAATATGACTTGATCATTCTTTCTAAACAATCTATCTAAGGAATGTCAAGTCATATTCAGGAACAATGAGAACGGAAACTAGACTCCCTTCGTCTTTCCTTTTTAGTCAGTCCCAAAAAGAATGACACCTTTCTACATTTAGTAACATTTAACTTTAACTTCCTATTTTACCCTTAATGAGATGATTTATAGCCATAAAAATATCTATGGCTTATTTTAGACCACAAGTTTCAAAAGTTTTCCTTTATTCTTAAACTCTGTCAAACACCTTCACATAAATTGGGACTGGGACGAGAGAGTACATATCAAAAAAATAGGTAGTTACCTAGTGAGAAAGTACTGTTTCGCTTGCGATGTGTTATATTACATGTCATTAAATTATCAAGTAATTGATGCTTCTGTGTCATAACTTCATTTGAATTATGCCTTTTGATCGATTGTTATTTTAATACCTTAATGGATCTGATCGTGTCCATTGACAGTCATATAGCTTCAGGAGAGGATCATACGCTTCAAATATCTTTTCTTTGTCATTCGCCCCAGCAGCAGAACTTCCAGATAGTCTTCTTGCAACTAGTTCTTCTGGTTCTGTTCATATTTTCTCATTGGGTGCAACCCCAAATCAAAGGTGAGAGCTCAATTTCCCAAGTGCAATTAAGCATGGACCCCTACATCTTTTAGGGTTGTATAAGCATCTCGAATCCGAACATTGTGTTAAAGAGCAATCAACTAATATATGTGTTTCCCTTTCTCATCCTCATTTCACCTTCTTGTCTCATTTTAGAATAGGGCTAATTACACATTTGGTCCCTCAATTTTCGGTAAATTCTAATTTTAGTCCTTGTGATATCAGACTACACACATTTAACCTTCAATTATTTGATATGGGTGCACTTTGATCCCTTTACTAGTAAATATTAAAAAATATCCAAAGTTATTAACCATTCCGCCATTTAATTACCCGTGTATTATGTTAAGCTTGTACTATTACTGCATATTTGAGGGTGACATATTTCTATAAGTAGTCCAAGTATAACTTCTCTACATAAAGGGGACCAAAAACTCACATTTAACTAATTGAAGGTTAAAAGTGTTGAGTCATATATCACAACGACCAAAATCAAAGTTAACAAATATCTGAGGGACCAAAAGTGTTATTCTCCCTTTAGCATATGTTTAAAGTTTTTGCGGGATGATCCAAATGTTGCTTTCCGTGGTATCATGTTTGTTTTGCTTTATCGATCTTCTCGTTTGTGCTTGTTTTATTGTACTTACACATTTGATTGACCTCCATCGCTTCTCTTCCTACATTATTTATTGATACATCAGTATGCACATTTCTATTTCGTAGTAGGTCTTTTGCATAATTCAAGAATTAGCCCTTATCTGCTTTTTTGTTGCTCAAAAGCGACATAAAGTTGCTGTGTTGATTTTTTCTCAACTACCTTATTTATGTCTTCGTCTCACTTCCTCCGTAAATTGTACTAGGTCTTCTGGACTTCTAGCATCAATAAAAGTACCTCACACTATTAACGATGCCCTGGATCCTGCTCAGCACTGCATACTGCATCGTGCTGTCCCAGCTGGAGTAAGAAGGTATTGTATTCTATCCACACAGTATACCAGCTAAATTTGACGTTTGACATATACTTAGTTGGCGTAAGTATTTGCAACTGCCAACACATATTTAACAAAGGCAGGCTAATTTTCAACAGTTGCGGCCTTTTTTCGCCTGCTTGAAGTTGGTTCTTTTACATGAACACATTTGCTAAGAGCTTGGTTTATTTAGGGGCAGACCCAGGAATAGTTAGAACCAGTGGGTTCGGGATTCTAACTGTGTAGGGAAGCAAATGCAAATACAAATGCATACACCGCTCTTGAAGCAGTGCCGCAGACTCTCTACTGCCCCCTCTTTCAACTGCCTCCGCATTTCTGATGATTGAGTAGAATTGACATATTAATATCATATTTGTATAACAAAGTGACTACAACGGCAATTTCGAGCTTGTTCAAACGAAATTGGTCAAGCTTTAATGGGAATTCAAATGGTATGGAAAAGGAGATATAGTGATCCTAAATTGCTGATAGACCTTTGTTGAAGTAGAGTGATCTTAGATTAGCAGCCACTCCTTTCAATATTCCTCTGCTTAATTTGCAATATGATAATAGACTTCACAATCTATACTGTTATTCTTGATGGATGTAGATGCAATTTAATGAACAACTCTAATACCTCACTCACACCTTTTTCGATCGGCTTGTTTTGCAACAAGGAAACTTGCTTGTGAATCATGAAACTAGTATGAACTTCTTCTGTAGTAGTCAATCGAATTTATTTTTGGACGTTTGCTAGCCTAGGAAATAAATCTCTTGAAGTCTATCTCTCATCAAAATTCTTCTTAAACACTGTCATGCAGTAAAACGTTGATCCGCAAAATAGAGAAATTTGACGAGACAGCAACACCAGAACATGTGGTACTAAGGTGAGAAAACGTAATCGTGTTTACATTTATGTGCATTTAGTTAATTATTGTGTATTTATTTGGATTGTGTTAATTGTTGTTAAGCAACTTTTAGATTTTGAACTTCCATAGAAACATTGAAGGTCTTTCTTTTTGGGGGTTCTTATAAAGTTCACCCTATTTCATGAACCGGTAAGATTAAAATTTGCCAATGAGATTAGGGAAAGTGACTAAAATAGTCCCTTATGTTTGAATGTAGGTTCAAAATAGCCCCTTAAGTATGCACTGAATAGTTTTGGTCCTTTATGTTTGTCAAAAGTGAACACTTTTAGTCTCCGTCAAATATTTAACAATTTATGTTTGTTTGATTTGACGGGAACTATGAAAGAAAAGGAAATTAGCAGAAATTCACATTTAGAGGTACATTTTTTGTAGTTTCTGCATTTTTTTTTTGTTTATTTCTAGAGTCCGGTGCAGCCTTTTTAGGTGCAATTTCCTGCTATGTTTATATCTTTTTAGCGTCTAGTGCAGCATTTTGTGCTGCATATTTTAGGAAAGGAGCAAAATACTGGTGTTTTAACTCACAATGTGACATTTCTGTATTATGTATGCTTTACTGAAAGATCTATTGGTATGTTATCATCGTATTTCAAGTTTCAGTAAATTCTTCTTAATTCTAACTCGTCTATCAACTTTGATCTGTATTTGATTCTGTAGAGCCACTATATCTATGATCACCTACGGCGGATACTTCCTGGAGTACATCTACAACGTCAATCATCAGAACAAGTCTTCGTGGACCATGGAACGGGAATTCAACCTCTTAACAGCAGAAACATCCTCGATATCATGAAATTAAGACTCCGTGCACCAATCTTCAACTCATTGAAGCTTTATTTTAAAGCCGAAATTACAGCCTGCCCTGCTCTTCATCCTATCGGTCGATGTACATTTAGAAGAAAGGATCGATAGTTTGTCCAGTAGAACGCAAATGACAAATTTGTCCAAAATGTATATGTACTGTGTATAAAACTTTTAATGTCACTCTAATTCTGCTCATGACAGTGCATCTGTGTAACACAATTGTATAGCCAGAAAACTGAGTAGTTATATTTCTGTAAGTTCATTTGTAACATTAGTCTTGTTGTACATTGAATTATAAATTTACTTCTGTTCATAATCACAGTAAGAGTTGTCGCCGTGTGGTCAGGAGGTCATGGATTTCAAGCCGTGGAACAGCAGTTGTTAGTGTTGTCAACTTGTTAGTGTTGTCAACGTTTAATACTAATAAAGTTCACATCAAGTTTATTGTCGCTATCGTATGTTACTAGTGGCGGAGGCAAAATTTTCCGCAAAGGATGTTGATCATCTATTATATACACATAAGTGAAAGAATTATTGACCTTAAATGTACATTGTGATTTTCAAGGAGGTTTGATTGAACCTTTTTACACGTTCGAATGAAGCCCTTCCGCTCCTGTAGCTTTGTCCTTGTACGTGACATACTTCTCTATCCAATCCAACACTGAAAACTGATCCAAGAATCTCATGTATTCAATTTTTTCTAGAGTTCAACAATAATTCACTTGTCATAACTGCTCGCTCTTAACCAGAGATCTCGACCTCGAGCCCTGAGAATATATGAAGAAAATCCCGTATAAATTGTACGGCTAGCAACTACCGGACCGGTTTTTGAGATATAGGCAGCGCTTGAAAAGTAGCCACTTTTGATGCAGAAACAACCTGACATTGTCATGGATTTGAAACTTAAACAAGTGAAAGATCCATGACACTATCATTGATTCCAAATTAATTATTTTTAAAAGTTTTTGAATTTGTGGCTATTTTTCAATTAAAAGTTCGGAAACTGACTACTTTTTAATTTTACCCAAAAATTCTGGTCGAGACTTTTAAATCTAGTGGGTCTTAAGCGGCATGAATTTGCACTAGTCGAACAAGTGGATTTCAGATAAAATAGGATAGTATAAAGAATTATTCACTCTATACGTATTTCCATAAACAACCGTTCTCTTACATTAATTTTTATGCAACAAATATTTCTAATTTAAATAAAGTCTCTAAATTATTAAACCAAGATAGTCTATAATTTCCCTCCAACCAGGAAACTTCCATTTATTAAACCTAACCATATAAGGAATGAAACTTCACAAATTAATTATTTATAACTGTCCAACATAGTACCTAATAAAATTTAGAAAGGGGAAAAATATATGGAAAAAAAAAAAAACTTTGGGCAAGTTAAAGTCGGTTACGTATTTTTTTTGTGTGGGACCCAGTAAATACTAACGTATAAATACCCTTTCCCTAAAAATTCTATGACAAGTTCTTCTTTCTCTCGTTTTGTGATTTTTGTCTTACTTTCTCACGTGTGCAAAATTTTCCGCAAAGGATGTTGATCATCTATTATATACACATAAGTGAAAGAATTATTGACCTTAAATGTACATTGTGATTTTCAAGGAGGTTTGATTGAACCTTAAACTCTATAACACTGTCCCACCAAACGGGCTCGTGCTCTACACGGGAAAGAAAAAAAGGTTGCATTTGATTTAGAGCCTTTTAGGCCCCTATTAATGCATCTTTGTATCTTTGTGATAACAAGTTCCATACAGAACCATTGAATGAGCTTTTGGAGTCTGATGATAAGTTTGGGTTTATTGTTATGGATGGGAATGGAACGCTTTTCGGGACGTTGAGTGGAAGTTCCCGAAACATCATTCACAGGTTCAGAGTTGAGTTGCCAAAAAAACATGGACGGGGAGGACAATTATCGGTCCGTTTTGCTCGTCTTAGAATGGAGAAACGACACAATTATTTGAGGAAAACCGCCGAGCTTGCAACCCAATTCTATATTAATCCCGCTACCAACCAGCCCAATGTTACTGGGCTGATATTAGCGGGATCAGCTGATTTTAAGACGGAGCTTAGCCAGTCTAGCATGTTCGATCATCGTCTTAAGGGCAAAATATTAAAGTTTGTCGATGTTTCTAATGAAGGGGAAGATGGTTTTAATCAAGCAATTAAGTTGTCTGCTGAGAATTTAGGCAATGTGAAATTCATGCAAGAGATTAATATCATAGGGAAGTATTTCGAGGAGATCAGTCAGGACAACGGGAAGTATGTTGTCGTGCTCGATGATACCTTGAAAGTTCTCGGAACGGGTGTTGTTGAGACACTTATTGTTTGGGAAAATCTCGACATTACTAGGTACGTGTTGAAAAATAACAATTCCGGAGAAACAATCATCAAGCACTTAAATAAGGAGCAAGAATCTGACCAGAGTAATTTTCGCGCCCTTGTTACAAACGCGGAATTAGAGATTAAAGATAAAATGCCTTTATTGGAGTGGTTATCTATTGAGTATAAAAAGTTTGGTTGTAGTCTGGAGTTTGTCACTAACAAATCACCAGAAGGATCTCAGTTTTGTCGTGGTTTTGGTGGCTTTGGAGCGATTCTTCGCTACAAGCTTGATATTCGGAATTTCGATGACCTTTCTGATGATGATGAAGTTTATGAAGATTCTGAATAGCAGTCATCCAACTTCACAAAAGCCAGTTTAGGGGTGGAGCAGGCAACCAACACGATTACACATGGGAGTGCGGATGTGCTTAGCGGAAAATTACCGGGAGCTTGTCAGGTATGTAGAGACATTGTCTTTATTTATTTTTTGTGATTTTTGATCAGCTTAGCAGTAAAGACCAACTTCTTTTGTGTGCAATATCATTCATATGCCAGTATTTCGACGAAATTAATGAGCATCATAATAAGATAATGTAATAAGTCTCAATACATAAAATAAAAGATTAAAAGATATTTAAAAATGAAAATAATATATAGATAGTGTGAGGATCTTTGTAGTTTGCATTAGTTCAGAGAACAAAAGAAAAGAAATAATCAATATTTTAAAACATTATTGATAAATTTAAACAATAAAAGAATTTCCAGAAATAGAATAAACTTATATCAAGAGTGAAAAATTATATATCTATTCATGTTTAGCTATATGTATTATACTAAAAGTGAAATAGTGATAAAGAATAAATAGTCAAGTCGCAAGTTAAGATTAAGCCATTTTATTATTTTCTTTTCATGGACATAATTTCAGCTATTAAAATTAAAACATTAGCACGTAATACAAAAAAGTAATTAATAAAGACATATAGATTTCAAAACAAAATAATACACATACATGTTTTATATTTTCGAGTAATTCATAAATTACTATTTAGAATAAAATATGATATTATTTGAATTATAGGTACAATAAAAATAAGACAAAGCAATTAAAATAGCATAATAGAGAAAAGAATGATTAAACAGGAGAATAGACGGGTATTTATTTTGAATTTTCTTTTTATATAAAGAAACTAACTAAATGAATTGTCAAATATTATTGATAACGTAACAATAAATGAATTTTGAGTAATAACATAAAAGTGTAAAATAATTAAATTACAACAATAAGGACAATCTATTTTTACCTATAATTTAGTAAAAAGGAAGTAATAGCGATGATACTAGATTGAGTGTCAAGTTTTTAAAAGTCAAATAATAGTGCAAAAATACTAAGTAATGCATAAGCAATAACAATTAGTAAGAAACTAAAAGAGAAAGAAAAATGTAGAAGGATAACATTTATTTGAATTTGATATAAGAAATTGTTTGAAATTATGAAAAGTAAATTCTTAACAGATAAAATAAAAATAAACTATTGAACAATGAAAGAATTCCAATCACATAGTAAAACTGAAAAATATAACTAATATCAATTAAGATTATCGACAAGTATCAAAGTTACATTGGATCAGCAAAATTAGCCTAAGAAGTTTATTAATAAAAAAATATTTACAACAATGTATAAATTTTCTCAAATATAAATGAATAACTTTAGCTATAAGTCTGATAAGAAACCCTTTAAAATATCAAATAAAAATTAGCCGGCAAGTGAACAATCGAGTTTGAAGATTTGACAGTGATAATTTAACATATTTGATACTTTAATATACTCAATAAAATTTGCTAATTTTTTTTTTTTGTATATATATCGCGCATCGCGCGGGTACAAATACTAGTTATATTAAAAAATATCTCATGTATAACAAAAAGATAAAAAGACATCATTTAGAGTTTTTTTAGTTAGAAACATTGACTCTAATATCATGACTATTGATATGTCTAGTTGGCCAAAACGACCGTCGAGTCATCTATTTTGAATTATGAACACATAAGGCCAAAATATATGGGCCGGGCGCACATACGTGGCAACCTAGTAGCAATGGAAGAAAAAGCATAACATGCCGCCATAAAAGCTTAGATTCGAAACATTAATAAAACACCGCCATCTGTTCCAAAAACATAATTATCAAGAAAAGTTACAACAAAAACAACTTGACTTGTGATTGCCACGTGTTCATTTTCTATTTGAAACAAAAAAGAAAAAAAAGTGTAGAGTCTTCTAGGATGGCCAAAAGGAAAAGAATAAAATATCTTTGGTGGAGACGTAGAGTAAATTGATATTCCCCTGTTAGAAAAATTTTGGTCATTTGAATATAAAAAATTTAAATTTTTCATAATAAAAATTATACGTATATTTGAAAAATCACAATAATTAAAAAAGACGTGATCGACTTTCGAAATTTTAATTATGTCACATAAATTGAGTCAGAGCGATTTTTTTTTTTTTTTTGGGAAAGAAAAAGAGGAGGTCGGTATTTTTTTTCGTTGTGGGCCCCTATAGAATAAGTATATATATAAAAGAGCCCCTCTATTTTCTCGAGTATTCCATAACTGCCGTAATACTCTTTTCTTTCTGTCAACAATTGTTCTTCAGATTTTCATCTCAAATTCTCTCTAAGAAAAGGTAAGTTCGCTAAAATCATTTTACTATTTTTTTTGTTTAAAATCTGAAATTTTGTGTTTGCTTTTAACATACTTATGATTGTTTTATTCCTTTGTTTATTATTATTTTTAATTGTAGTTTTTGGTTATTTGGAGTATTGATTGATCTAACTAGGTGAAGTATCTGTATTGATTTATTTGTTAATTTTTTTTTTTGGTTGAATTTTTTTTGTTTGAAAGCTGAAATTTTGTGTTTACTTTTCATATATTGATGAGTGATTTATTCGTTTGTTTGTTTATTATTTTGTTGATTTTTTTTTTTTTTGCTTAGAACTTTTTCGTTTTTATTATAGTTTTTGGTTATTTAGAGTGTTGATTGATCTAAACTATGTGAAGTATTTGTATAGATTTATTCGTTTATTTTGAATTTTTTTTGGTTTGAAAGCTGAAATTTTGTATTTACTTTTCATATATTGATGATGTTTTTATTATAGTTTGAGGTATGATTAATCTAACTAGGTGAAGTATCTGTATTGATTTATATTGTTATTTATGGATTATGCGTAATTTTTTTTTCGTTTTGTTTAGTTTGTATTATGATACTGATGATTTAAGCTAGTTTATTATTATTATGAAACTGATGATTTGAATTGGATATTATTGGAGAAGATAGTGGTAGTTTTTTTTAAGATGTTCGCTAAAATCGTTTTTCGATAAGCTGATAATCTGTTTTTCCTTTTCATAATATTGATGAGCGATCTATTTTTTTTTTTTTTTTTTTGATGTAATAGTTTTTGGTTATTTCGGTGTATGATCGATCTAGCTAGCTGAATTGTCTTTACCAGTTTATGTTGTTATCCATGGATTCTGTGAGTTTATATTATGATACTGCTTGAGCCGAGGGTCTTTCAGAAACAACCGCCCTACCTTTCAAGGTGGGGGTTAGGTCTGCGTACACTCTACCCTCCCCAGACCCCACATGGTGGGATTATACTGGGCTTGTTGTTGTTGTTGTTGTTATATTATGATACTGATGATTTAATCTAGTTTATTATTGTGAAACTGATGGTTTGAATTAGATATTATTGGAGAACTTGATGGTGGTTTTTTTAAGATGTTCGCTAAAATGGTTTTGCTGAATTTTTTTGGGTTTGAAAGCTGAAATTTTGTGTTTCCATTTCATAATATTGATGAAAAGCGATTTATTAGTTTTTTTAAGATGACCGCTAAAATGGTTTTTTTTTTGCATTTTTTTGGGTTTGAAAGCTGAAATTTTGTGTTTCCATTTCATAATAGTGATGAGCGATTTCTTAGTTTTTTTAAGATGACTGCTAAAATGGTTTTTTTGCATTTTTTTGGGTTTGAAAGCTGAAATTTTGTGTTTATAAATCGCTCATCAATATTATGAAATGGAAACACAAAATTTCAGCTTTCAAACCCAAAAAAAATGCCCCAAAAAAAAACATTTTAAGATGACCGCTAAAATGGGTTTTTTTGCATTTTTTTGGGTTTGAAAGCTGAAATTTTGTGTTTCCATTTCATAATATTGATGAGCGATTTATTAGTTTTTTCAAGATGTTCGCTAAAATGGTTTTTTTTGCATTTTTTTGGGTTTGAAAGCTGAAATTTTGTGTTTCCATTTCATAATATTGATGAGCGATTTATTCGTTTTGTTTATTTTTTCTCTCTTTTTTTAAATAGTCTTTGGTTATTTCGGTGTATGATCGATCTAAACTAGGTGAAGTATCTGTATAGATTTATATTGTTATCTATGGATTCTGTGTAATTTTTTTGATTTGGATGATTAAACAGATGATTTAGACTAGATATTATTATATAATCTACTTTATGTGAGTTACCTTATTAAGCTGCTTAGCTAAACTCGTTTTCCGATTTTTTATTTTTTTGTTTCAAAGCTGAAATTTTGCGTGTGCTTTTTGCATACTGATGAATGATTTATCCGTTTGTTTATTTATTATTATTTTTTTTTAAATAGTTTTTGGTTATTTGAGGTATATTGATCTAACTAGGTGAAGTATCTGTATCGATTTATGTTGTTATAATGTTATCTATGGATTGTGTGTATTTTTTTTTTCGTTTTGTTTGGTTTGGTTTGGTTTGGTTTAGACCTTGAAACTGATGAATTAGAGTAGATATTATTATATAACTACTTTATGTGAATTACTTTTATTGGAGAAATTACTGGATTTTTTCTTTTTTTAAGAAAGTGGTCGTACACGCTATAACTGAAAAGTAGTTATGATTAATGAAATTTGCTTAATCAGAAAATCTGGTATCAAAGAGAAATATGGTTGACCTTTTTTTTTTGGGGGGTGGGGGTGTACCAAAGAGAAATTTTGACGCCATGCTATGCTGGATTTGACAGAGTTTATTGTAGTGAATTATAAAATATGGGCGAGATTTGTTGAAGTTGAGTATTTTAATGTGTAGTATAGTGTTCATGGAAGGTTGGTACAGAAATTCTCCATCCTTGTTTTAAAAAGGCATGTAATTTATTGGGTTTGATTGATAGTCTTCTTGGGTAAAACATTAAATCCACTTGCTGTTTCATATTGCTTAGTATTTATTCTTTCGAAAAGCAGCAAGTGAAAGTGTTCCCTTAAAGGAAACAGAAGAAAGAAGATTTTGTTATAGTTGTAGTAAGATTCTTTTCATTGAACAATCAACTACTGTAAGATGTTAACTATTTTTTTTAATATTAAATGGAGAAATGAATATAAAAAAGGGAGATGTATATTTCAGTAATCAATGAGGCAGTGACCAAATATAGTTTCCATTAACGTTAGAGCGATATATTGCCCCTGTAAATGATTTATTGGCAACTATACTCTTGGCCATGTTAAAATTTTGAAGTAGTGAAGATTTTAACAAGCGTAGATGTCGGTTGTGGCAGTGGGGAAAATTGAATGTTTTAGAAAGCTCATGGAAATTTCCTATACTAACTTCTAAATGGATATTGTAACTGTACCCTAAAATTTGGGGTTAGAAAAACAATAAAACTGGTTCTGCCCATCATTTGTTTAGCACTCAATAGCTGTCATTGGTTTATTTGATGGATTGGGTATTTGTTTTTTATTTGGTGTTAGCTTTACTTTATTCTTTGTGTGTACACTAATAATCTGAGGAACTTTGAAATACAGGTTGATAGACAGTGATGTCTGACGGTCACGGTAACGATAACGATAAGAATATCGAGATATGGAAGATCAAGAAACTTATAAAGGCACTTGAAGCTGCTCGAGGAAATGGAACCAGCATGATTTCTCTAATTATGCCTCCACGGGATCAAGTTTCTAGGGTCACTAAGATGCTTGGAGATGAGTTCGGAACTGCATCAAACATCAAGAGTAGAGTGAATCGTCAATCTGTGCTGGGTGCAATCACATCTGCTCAACAGAGACTTAAACTCTACAACAAGGTTCCACCAAATGGGCTTGTGCTTTATACCGGAACAATCATGACTGAAGATGGGAAAGAGAAGAAGGTTACAATTGATTTTGAGCCCTTCAGGCCCATTAATGCATCTCTATATCTTTGTGATAACAAATTCCACACAGAAGCCCTGAATGAACTTTTGGAATCTGATGACAAGTTTGGGTTTATTGTGATGGATGGAAATGGGACACTTTTTGGGACATTGAGTGGCAATACCAGGGAGGTCCTTCACAAGTTTAGTGTTGATCTGCCCAAAAAACATGGAAGAGGAGGACAGTCCGCACTTCGTTTCGCTCGTCTTCGGATGGAGAAACGTCACAACTATGTGAGAAAAACAGCGGAGCTTGCAACCCAGTTTTATATCAATCCTGCCACCAGCCAGCCTAATGTCTCGGGTTTGATACTAGCTGGATCAGCTGACTTTAAGACGGAGCTTAGCCAGTCTGATATGTTTGATCCTCGTCTTCAGGCAAAAATTTTAAATGTGGCTGATGTTTCTTATGGAGGGGAAAACGGTTTCAACCAAGCAATTGAACTGTCTGCTGAGATCTTGGCCAACGTGAAATTTATACAAGAGAAGAAATTGATAGGCAAGTATTTTGAGGAGATCAGTCAGGACACTGGAAAATATGTTTTTGGTGTTGATGATACCATGAAAGCTCTGGAAATGGGTGCTATTGAGACCCTTATTGTGTGGGAAAATCTGGACATGAACAGGTATGTGCTGAAAAATAACACTACCGGAGAAACAATCATCAAGCACTTGAACAAGGAGCAAGACACTGTCCAAAGTAACTTCCGTGATCCTGAGACAAATGCTGAATTAGAGATTCAGGAAAAATTGCCACTACTTGAGTGGTTTGCGAATGAGTACAGGAGGTTTGGTTGTAGTCTGGAGTTCGTTACCAACAAATCACAAGAAGGATCTCAGTTTTGCCGTGGTTTTGGTGGCATTGGAGGGATTCTCCGATACCAGCTTGATATTAGAGCTTTTGATGAGCTTTCTGACGACGGTGAATTTTATGAAGATTCTGAATAGCAATTAAGAAACTTCACAAATACCAGTGCAGGAGTGGAGCAGGAAGCCTGCACTGGTGCGCGAGGGCTCTCGCGTGACTCGGCTGCTCATGTACGTAGTGAAAAATTATTCAGAGATCTGCAGGTCAGTGAGTGTCATCTTGTTCTTGAATGTTAGGTTTTGATCAGCTTAGCAGTAAAGACCAACTTTGATGATCTAACCACCTGTGTTCTTTCGTGTGCAAAACATCTCTGACTGACTAGAAATATTTCCCTTATTCCATTTCTAATATGCTTTTCTTTTTCCTGGTTTACTAGATGGATGACCTGCATAAAGAAACGGAGTTGCGAGTAAATTCTCCGCCTTTTTCTGAGCAATATGAAGGCTGTTTTCATCTCACAAGTGCTAGTGCGGGAGCGGAGCAGGGATCTGGCACTGGTGTGCGAGGGCTTGAGCCTGATTCGGTTGTTCATGTGCTTACTGACAAATTACTGGGAGCATTTCAGGTCAGTGAGCGGAGACTTCGTCTTGCCCTTGAATGTGAAGTATTGGTGAGCTTAGCAGTAAAGATCAACTTTTGATGATCGAACCACCTAGTTCTTTTGCATGCAATGTCTTTTTTTTTCTCCTTTCGTTTTGCATGCAATGTCCCTTGATGATTGGGAATTTGCGTCATTTCCTTTCTAATGTTCGTTTCTTTTTTCCTGGCTTACTAGATGGATGACCTGCATGAACAAATGAAGTCTCTAGTAATTTCTTCTTGTTTGTCTGAGCTATATGAAGGTCACTTCTATTTCATAAATGCCATGCCGGTTCAGGAGTCGAGCAGGAAGCTTGCATTGGCATGCGGTCTCGTGCCTGACCTGCCCACTCATGTGCTTAGCGATAAATCACTCGGAACTCTTCAGGTCAGTGGGCAGAGACAGTCTGGTTCTTGAATGTGAAGTTGATTGGTTTAGCAGTAAAGATCTCCTTTGATGATCGAACAGCTTAGCTTATTCTGCATGCAACGTCTCTTGAAGATTGTAAATGTATGCATCATTTCCTTTCTAATATTTTTTTCTTTTTCGTGATTTACTAGTTGGACGACTTGCATGAAGAAATGAAGTAGCTAGTAATTTCTTTACGTTTGTCTGAGCAATTCATCTCTGAAGTGGCGCATCCCCAGTGTAGCAGTGGAAGAGTGAAATGCGTGAGTACTATCATATTATCTAGGAAGTTAGGAGCTTAAGTACTATTAGTATCATCATATTATCTAGGAAATGATATGTGCAGTGTGATTATGTTGAAGTCAGTACTACGTAATGGCAATGACTATATGACTGGTATGCCGTGGGATAGACCTATTTATTATGACAAAAACTACTATGATATTATCTATGAAGTTGGGTGTTTTGAACTAATATGCAGTATGCTTTGGCTGGACTCATTAGAATGTTGATCTCCGTGACTATCTTATGTTGTGAGATTGTGTGAGTGGTTGTCATGGTCTGATCGATACAAGTACTAAATTGGTCGATGATTGAGATTGCTTTGATCAGCATTATGATATCGCTACATTTTTTTCTCTCCTCCTTAAATGGACTGTTTTTAATCTTATGGCTCATGAATAGTGTCTGTTTTGAGTTTGGACTGTTCGACAATGGCCAGTTTCGCTGAAGTATTTTGTAATGTTTGTGAAATTCATGTTATGAGATTTTGTGACTTACTTATTCTTGATATTGACCAATACCAGTTTTGAGTATCATTGGGATATAATATTGATTACTTGGGCAATATACTACAGTATCTATGTATCTTTGGATGCACTGGTTTTAGTTTAATGATCACTTGATTATTAAAAGCTCTAGGATATATTATGCCCATGAGAAACTGTCTAATTTGGTAGACTTGACATGTTCGTAAGCTAATTTTTATTGCAGTTGACAAATAGGTGGGCTTTCGTTGGATGCAATATGGGTTCAATTGAACTCACAATTTTGACAAGGATAATAGATGCAGATGTATGAATGAATTTTTCAACAAATATTAGATTCTAAATCGATAATCTCACAAGTGCAACGGGCTTAGTGGTTAAAAAAAAAATCATGAAGTTGGAATCTTGAATATTCCGTGAAATGTGACACATTTTATGTCACAAGTTTTGAAAATCTTTTTTTTTTCCTTATAAAACACCATCACATAATTAAGAGGAAGTATACTTTATAGTAACCAAAGAAATAAAAATAGGTGATGGATCTCTCGAAGTACAAGGAAACACAGAAGTTCTACAATAAAAGAAAACATAGTATCCAGAGTAGATATAACAAATCCATTACGATAACTATGCCTCAATCTCGAATAAGTTGGAGCCGGCTGAAGGAAGAATGCAACACAAGGATTCTCTAGGGGTTGGTCATGCTAGTATGGTCTTCGTCCAAGTACGCTTAACAACTATAATAACTATGCCTCAATCCTAAATGAGTTGGGACGAGCTGAAGGAGGGACACAACACGAACTTCCTAGGAGCCGCACTTCTTAATATTTTTTTCGCTCAAGCATGCTTAATTTCGGAATTCTGATGTGATCCACCGTCCAACTTGCGCAAAATCAATGGAGCACCATGTTGAGGTTGAAGAGTGATAACTGTATGAGGAGCATGTGCATAAGATGGAGAGAGCTCAAAAGCATAGTGTTGTAGAATCATTGCAAGTGCCATTTTTGCCTCTAACATAGCAAAAGTTTGTCCAATGCATATTCTTGGTCCCCAACTAAATGGAAAATATGCAAATTTACCCTTTGTTGCTTTATTAATTCCTTCACTAAACCTCTCTGGATTGAACTCTTTTGCATCATCACCCCATATTTCATTGTCATGTTGCAAATAAATTGCTGGTAACATTAGTAACATCCCTTCAGGCAGTGACAAGTTTCCTAATTTGGTCTGCTTGAGTACCCTTCTACCAATCATAACCGCTGGTGGATATAACCTTAGAACCTCATTGAATATCATTGTTACCTGTTGAAAGAAATAAGTAGTGAAAATAGTGAAATGTCAGCTGTTTGGTACGACAGAAGTCATCCATAGAAAATGTTCTCAATAGCGAATATTTTTCGGTGTTGAGTGGCGAGTGAAAAATATTTTTTGAAGAAAAGAGTGTGTTTGGTATATATACTGTAATATGTTTTTCTTGAAAAGTATTTTTTTTCGTGCAAAATGTTTTCAAGTATTTTTGTTGGTGAGTGAAAAACATTTTCTGAAAAAATATATGATCGATTAATATTAGCATATTGAAAAGCTTTTAAAAAGGGTACCTCGGTACATGAAGCATTTCGCATTCATGCAGGGTCTAGGGAAGAGCTACACCCCAAAAGAGGGGTAATGTAGGCAACTTACACTGACACAAGCATCAGATAACACCGACTTGAACCCATTACATATCAGTTACAATAAAGACAACTTTACGGTCGCTCCAAGACTCCCCTTCATATCGAAAAGTTTCTTGGTGAATATTTTGATTTAAAAAGTTTTTAAGTGTTAGTTGGGGCAGGTAATAGAAGTCTAAGATAATCGAAGAAAAATGATTGGCGCCCAAAAGTCATTTTCTTTGTTTTGATGGAGAAATGTCTTCCAAGGTAACTGACTTCAGCAGGAAATTGACCTTCTAATCACAAAGAGCATTTTCCTGGAAAATGACTTTCGTTGTATAAAACACAACTCAAATTTTGAATAACCAGAATTTGTACTTACAACTTTCAATTGATTCAATGAGTCATAGTCAGGTTTGTTACTCCCAAATACTTGATGAACCTCTTGTCTAGCTTTTTCTTGCCAATCCAAATGCTTACTCAATAAAATCAAAGTCCAAACAAGTAATACTGAAATAGTCTCTTGACCGGCAAAATAAAACAATTTGCATTCTTCAACCACCTCATCAATTGTCATACCAAAGTTCTTGTTTTCATGCATTTGTATTTCTTTGAAATTTGAGTCCAATAATATACCTAATAAGTCATCTTTTGTAGCTTCTCCTTCCTTCATTTCCCTTATTCTTTTGTTGATAATTCCTAACATTAATGATCTTACTTCATTTGCAATTTGCTTCATCCTCTTGTTCCTTTTTGTTGGCACAAACCTATTGATAAAGCATATACCAAGTATAAAGGGTTAAATTCACGTATGATCATTAAATTAAATATAATATAGTTATAAAGTCATGAAACTATTATTTGGCATATTAAAACAATGGAGTTTTACTCAATATCTAACAGTCTAGTCACAAAACTATCTTCTCTCTATTCGTGAATTGCTCGGAAAATACAAAAACCGAAATGCCAAATATATGGCGTCGGTCAATCCTTTTTCTCCCTTTTTTTTGTGGTTTCATTTAATTTTTGTTCTTGTCATAAAATATATGCAATCAAAAATTTTACATGATGAACTGTTTATTTTCTGTCGTTTGTATGTTTTTGAGCTGGAAATTTGACCTTCCGATCGTCTGTATCTTTTAAGCAATTCAAACATAGTTCAATCAATTTAACGTGACAAGAAAATGATCTTCTGACGTTACTGCTATCATAGATAAAGTTTAGTCACCGCTGATTTTACTCATTAAAAGGGCAGCCCGGTGCACTAAGCTCCCGCGATGCGCGGGGTCCGGAGAAGGGCCGGACCACGAGAGTCTATTGTACGCAGCCTTACCTTGCATTTCTGCAAGAGGCTGATTTTACTCATTATATCAGTAAAGTCACAAACTATTTTTTATTGGTATATATAGCAGTATGATTATATGAAATGAGCTTAAATGAAGAAGTTAGCATTCATATAGCGACCATAACTTATTTGGGGTTGAAGCATTGTTATTATTGTTGTTGTATAGTATATAATTTGTAAGTCCAAATTTACCTCCATCCAGGGACATAAAGCCACCTTGCTGCTTGTAAAATTAAATCAGCTAGTTCTTTTTGAAGCTCAAATATTTGCCTCCCTTCTTCATAGTTACTACCAAAGGCAGTTCTTGAAATTGCATCACTTGTCAAAGTTTCCAAAAATGGCCACACATCTATCTCTGATCCCTCTGATGAAACTATATTTCCCCATTTGCTGAGCATGTCACAACAACTCAAGTAGAATGCTGGTAGCATATGCTATATACACAAAAAAGTTCAATTAATCATGGTTATTAAGACTCAATATAAGAGACTTGGATCGAAAGATACAAGTATCCAATTCTATGTATTATTCCACTCTTATCTATTATTATCCAAAAGTAGTCAAGTCATTAATGACAAGATGAAACCAAGAAATAAATCTTTAAGTGCAAAATTATAACAGAATCCCTTAAGATCAAACAATTTCATTGAATTGAGTAGGATTGTATGTGTGATAGCATCTATTATCGGAGATTTCGGATTCGAGCCTCCTATAAATGGAGTCGCCTTTGGTAGGGTGCGGTTTACCCTTAAAATGGGACTTCCCGATGTGAATCCCGATTAATCCGACCCTAAAGCGGGTGTCGAACATTAAGTGAAAACTTCAATAAAAAATAGGATATAATTTTTTGATTTTCCACCCGATGTCCGGTATCTGTATTAGGACCCAACTAAATCTGGATTCGTTCCGGAAAATTTCACATTTAGGAGATAATGTACTCACTAACACTAACAAAGGCGACTTCGTACCAGGACTCGACCCAAAAACCTCTGATTAAGGACAAAAGTATACTTATCAAATTTAGTATGGTAAAGCTATACCTTCAATTTGTCAAGGTGAAATGCAGGGTTGATAATTCTTCTATGCTTAGCCCACTTCTCTGTTTCATAACTTGCTAGTCCTTGTGCTAGCAACCTAGTGATTGGACTGCTTTGAATCTTCTGGTAAATGTAACTTTTTGATAAAATTTCCCTTATTAATTCAGGGTCTGTGATGAACATTGTTGGTTTTGGCCCCAACCACATAAAACAATTCTTACCTACAAGATATGAACCAGCTAAGATTAGAGAAGACACATATCTCACACTAATAACATCTTCTAAGGATGTTAAAGAGATGCAAGAATTAAACTGAGCTCTATTTTATATCTAAGACACATTAAGTGTAAAAATATTTTATTCTATCAATGTAGTTTAACTTGTGATAGCATGTTAGTTACAGTACTATTTTTATCAGATTATCATTAAAGCTTATTTTAGAGATTTACGTGTATTTACCGTATTGTGTAAATGTTTTATATACTGCAAGTGCATAAAACTTCAAACTTGAAAGAGTTTAAGTTATATAGACTAACCGCGTAGCTTTCTTCTTACTCTATCAGGTTAAGGTGACTCGAACCAATAATTTTTATATCAAATCCTGATATGATAACCTCGAAAATAGATAAAAGCATGGCATAATCAGTTAATTAAATTGATACTGTAAAAATTCCTTGTAGCAGTGCCCACAATAAGGTCTTTTCATATTTCCAGTCTTTTCTCCATATACATGTTATGGCATGACATGTTAAAGATCATAAGTTTCGAAATTCTTTATTTCTTTCTTAAACTTCGTGTTCTGTATTATCCGGACTCTTCAAAAATGTCGATGAATGTGTGTCGGATCCTCCAAGAGTAATACATGCTTGAAAGAACTGACACGGACACAACAATAGTTTTGGAGAGTCAAATCAATATATATATATATATATATATATATATATATATATATATATATATATATATATATATATTGTATACGGTAAAAACCGGATATAAGCAAGACCGGTGAGACCGGGGACCGGAGATAAGAAGAGACAGGCATGATCACCGAGTCTTCCCTTAGAACTGGTGATATTGCACCGGCTACGGTTGACCTGAGAAAAGTGAAGCGAATTTGTTTGGTCTGGTATCACCGGACCAAACTCCGCATCACAGCCAGTCCGGTTTCAGCATGACCGAGTTGATCGTGGTCGTTGGTCCAGTTTCAGCATGACCAAGTTGATCGTGGCCATTAGTCCGGTTAATCAGTTCTAAAATCGCCACGCGTCAACATCGTTCTGTCACATTGTACTGACAACCGTACCGGTGTTAGACCGTACAGCCCAATCTTATCCTTTTAGGGTTTACTTTATTCTAAGAAAGGTTTTATGTTGGATGCAAGGCCCATAAGGCAAAACTATAAATAGGAGGCATTTCCCTACTTTTAAGGGTTAGTTTTTCCAAGATCAAAAACAAGGTAATAAAAATTATATATTGAAGCTCTCTCTCCTTTGGTCCGGATCAATGGCATTTTATGCTTATTCTTCTAATATAGTTGGCTTAATCATAAACATTTGTATCTTGATTCGAATCACTAACGCATATGTTCACATACATATGCTATAACACGCAAATCTATAATTATTTCCTATAAACCCAAAATAGATTAAAGTTCATCCACATATCCTATACCTCACTTACAAATTCAATTGGTTACCTAAATTCGAGGTATATATATATCCAATCAAATTATGTCATATAAATTAAAACGGAAAGAATAACATATTACATACCATATTGCATCATCAACTTGGTGAAGTGAGGCAAAACTCTAGACACATAGTCATTAGTGAAGTTAATAGGCTTAGATTTTGCTTCTTCAACCATTGTATTAATCTCCTTCATATCTCCAAGTAAAAGCTTATAAGAACTTCCTTTGAAACCTTCCCTTTTGAGTCTTTTTTCCATTTTTTTTGGATGAATCCACACCCAATTCAAGAATTTCCATACCCATCTCAGAATAATTATCACAACCACCAACGAAACAGCAACTTTGCTATTTATCTGCACCATTTTTTTTTTTAAATAATGTTTCTAGTATGGAGCTTTCTTTTATAGTGTCCTAGTACTCTTTGACATGTAATCCAATATATAGTGGTTGTGAAGAAGAATGGGTCGTCTTATCAACTGAAGTTTCATAATACAATCAAGGGAGTGTTTGGTTTGATTGAGAATATCAAAAAGTATTTTTCCAAAAAAAGAAAAAAATCATTTTTTCGTGGGTATATGGCGAAAAGCAAAATATTAGCGACAAACAACTTTTGTTCTAAACAACAAAATCTCATTGTTAATTTTATTTAATGATGGATTAGTGATGTATTGTCAAATGATTAAGGTTAGTTACGGCTATGTAACACCATATTAGCGATAAATTACGTAGAATTTTTTTTTTTTGTTATGATATTGTTGGCAACATTGTTTCTCATTAAAAGAAAATCACTTACTTCACTGATAGATGGAAATTATTTTACTTCATAATTATCTCAAACTTTAACTTCATAACACTGCTTTAACCAACACTTAAATATCATTATAAATATTTAATACTCAAAAATTTCATCTCGACACAGTCCAGTTTGCTAATATTATTATCAGTCTTTCATAAATGTATTTTCCTAAAATATTTTTTACTTTCTAATCGTATATTGAAAAGTATGTTTTACCAAAAAAATAAGTTTATCTTTTGAAGAAACATTTTTTTTAAATTACTCCATCATGCCAAACACGCCCTAATGTCAAAATCAGTGCAATAAAGATATTAATGATTTATGACCGATCAATGAATACACATCGCAGGAAATGAGAAGTTTCTTCTTTTACTTAACCAAGTTGTCTTGTACTGTTGGTTGACAAGTACATATTTTCTTGTTTATATATACTCCAAGGTTGACTAGAACAATAATTTAGTTTGGGGGTTTGGGGTTGGGGGGGGGGGGGGGAAGGAGGGGAAATAAAGTGGACCACCAAGAGTTGTGGGGCATTGCTGGTTGGATATGATCCGTCTACTCTTACTTAAAAGTTTTGGGTTCGATTTGAGAGTACAAAAAAATTGATTGAGAGTTACTCTCCTTTTATCGGACTTTAGACCCAATGCAAATTCAAATTAATTGAGACTCTAAAATCAGTATTAATATATATTTTGGGACAAGATTAATTCGAATTCATTGAAAAGTCTCACTTGGGGGTAAGGCCCTCCCTACGATTTAATTCTCAAAACTTAAATCCAAAATTTCTTATTAAAAATAAAGAAATACTTATCGTGCTGACAACATACTTTGAAACGCACCTTAAAATTTTTAATTTTTTTTTTTTTTTTTGTACAAATGATACTATTTTCTAAAAAAATTTAACCAAATGCCACCTAAAACGCATCGATCAATCTTAGTTGTTAAGTTAGCATCTTAAGGAAATTCAAATCTTTAGTCTCACAAGAAGTCAAAGTCTTAACTTTTTTTTTTCTTAATCCGAACAAAAATATGACCGTAAGTAGAAAGAGAAAAAGTTATCTGGATGTGTTGTCATTGTAAATTACTTAGAAGTACCATTTTTCCTTACAATTAAATTAAAAAATTGTACCAAACAAGAAGACATCATGCATGACGAAAACGCAATAACTAAACCTATGATTCCACCGGACATTTGTAACAAGGTTTGTCGATCACTTAAAGTGAATTACTTAACGTTTACTTTCTTTTTTTCCCATCGGATGTCCAGTACCTGCATTGAGTTCGACTAATTCAGATTTATGTGCACATAAAATTCATTAAAGAAGAAAACGCTCCCTACGAGGAATTTTTTCTGTACCCAAAACTCGAATTCAAGACCTTTAATTAAGAATAAAGAACACATTCATCCTACCACAAGCTTTGCCTAACATTAACTTCCTTAGCATAAAAGGAACGGGTTACAAGCTTTGGCTTAACATTTACTTCCTTAGCATAAAAGGAACGGGTTGTTTATCACATTTATTTATTTAGCATTTTTGCAAACGCATTATATAACGATTATTAATTATTAATAATAATCAACGAAATTTATATTTATGTTTAGTTCTTCGTAGTAAAAGCTAGATGTGTAGCATTTATTTAATCTAAAACATGTGTTTGATCTTAAGTCGGGTAGCATGGTCTATATCGAAAACAATGAAATAGGAGTACAATTAAAAAGTTAAAAAATATATATAATCATTTCAATGACATAGCAATGTTAAAAGAAAAGCTAAAATGGGTATGCACATGAGGAAAAATTCAAATTCAAGAAAACATATAGAGCTCGTTTGGATTGGCTTATAAGTTGCTTATAAGCTGTTTTTAGCTTTTTTGAGTGTTTGACTAGCAAGCTTAAAGTCATTTTGTGCTTAAAATAAGCTCAAAAAAATAATTGGATTCATTTGACTTAGCTTATCTAAAGCAGCTTATAAGCTGAAAACAGCTTATAAGCCCAAAAAAATAAGTTAGACTACCCCCACTTATTTTTTTTAGCTTATAAGCTATAAAAACAGCTTATAGGCATAAGCCCATCCAAACAGGCTCATAGCAACTCCCACTCTTTCAATAGCAAATGCACTGATGACTGATGAGTAATTGAAAAAGTAAAAATATACCCCTTGCATAATTTGAAACATACTCCTGAGCAATTGAAAATGTACATATACCCTAAACAACTAAAAAGATTAGTATGTACCTCACCATGGTTCCACCGATGGTGCGATGACATATTTGGACCTTTTTCTTGTCCAAATATATATTTGAAACTGAAAATAGCGTTGGGAGCTTCTATAAACTGATAGGTTACACAAATAAACAAATCAAACGTTAGGGGTATTTTTGGCCCTTTTCCGAATCTTCAATTGTCATGATAAATAGCAAAGCATAATAGCTCAATGGATGGCACATTATAACTGCATATCACTTAGATTATGTCCAATGGTACAGGTTCTTGAAAAAGGGAATCTGGAGATTTAGTCAGCTGACCAAAGACATACACAGATATATTAAACAGACAAAAATGCATTTGTGTATCTGGCAATCCTACAAAGTGTACCCAACGCAATAATTTCCAACAACATCATAGTACATCGATCTCCAGTCTCGAGATAACTCGTGTGCTAACCACATTTTTCTGACATCGAGGGCAACCGTTAGTCATCACCCAATGCATAGGTCTCAGAGACACCTACATCATTACAGTAGAATGCTGAATTAACGGGCTCTTGTTTTGATGAATTTGGTTCTTGAAGCTTTCTTCTCCAGTTTTTCTCTCTTCTTTCTGGTCTTCTCGTCCTCTTCAGCATCCTGGATAATCATGAAAAACATTAGGGTATTCACTTAAGACATTGTTTGATCTATGAAGATTTGATTCACCATTATTAACACGAACCTCTGAACCTTGAGGTAAAAATCCTTTGATAAATCCCGAGAGCTTGTACGCTGCAAATGCAGGTATCTGAAAAGGGAAACAATAATTTTAGTATAGGTCAATCAAATAACCTAAACGTTTCATTAGTTATTTAACTAACACAAGTGTAAGAGCTACTCAATACTCGGCTGTGTGCACACAGAAAGAGACTTTGCAGAAAGGAGCTCTTCACAATTGCTGTTTCCGGAAAACACAAACTTTTTTTTTTCATGAAGAGAAAGAAAAACACAACATGAACTCGCTTTCCTTGCAGCACATTCTTTTGTTTGCTTGCTCTCTTCATGACTGCACTTTCCTTATTTACAAGTCTTCAGACTTTTTTACCGTCAAACTCAATTATGCATGGATATTAGACATATTACTAAACCAGCACATCCGGGTACTGAAAGAAGAACTTTGCTATTTTTCTATGCTACTAATTCAGAATCATAGCAGGAAAGAGCTTTGTATTAATTTATTTACTTATTTTTATGTTAAAGAAAATCTTTCTTCATTTCCCGAACTAAACTAAAAAATTCTCCCTTGTATTCTATATTTCTAGGGGTGGCAAATTAGCCCGTGAAAATATAACTCGCCCAACCCGCTCAAGTTTAACCCGCCCGTTTCTTAGCTCAGCCCATTTTAGTCCAACCCATTTCAGCCCAATCTAAAAATTGAGCTGATATTAGCCCAAATTGATCAATAGAAACCTTGTCAAAACATTTTCGAAAAGACTTTTTTATTTGATATGTTATATACAACCATAATAAAGAAGAAAAAAATTTATTAGGTACTTCAATTATAAAAAAAAAAAAAAAAAAAAAACAAAGAAATTAAAATATAGTAAGAATTGGTCGGGTTGGGTTATGACCCACCTGTTAGCTTATTTAAGCCCAACCTTTTCAGCCCAAGTAACTTTTGGGCGGGTCAATGAGCGTTGACCCGCATATTTATTAACTCAGCCCATTCTAACCCGCCCAAATCCAACCCAACCGGCCCATTTGACACCCCATGTATTTCCTATCAATCATGCTTATCAACTACTACTGCTGATGCGATCACAAGGTATCTGCGCCTATCACCATTCCCAGACATGAGTCAAGCATTACAGAAATGAGAGGTTCCAGTGTCGACCCCTCAAAAAAAGACAATAAGGAGAAAAATGATCGTTAAAAAGGTTGACAAAAGGAGTGGTGCAATTTCGCTAGACCACTTCCATAAAGCTAGATTCTGAGGAACTCCTTAACTTTTTCCCTTTTGGATGACACACTAGCATTCAGGCCAGCTCCCCTGCACCTTGACTAATCCAAACATCTATTGGGAGCCTGCTGTAGCCCACAAGCAGCTGGTGAGATCGGGGCGGCTAGACTTAAATGAAAAATGTGCACCTTCTAAGATCTCCAAAAGTACGATTAAAGCAAGTTAAAAACATTTCCTTCTCTAATATAAGAACGGAATTGATAAATTATCTCGACTAGTGCCCTTCATTCCTGAGAATTTGCCAAATTGAGTTACTAATTTCCTTGAAACAAAAACACCCTAAAAGACAATTGTCTTGGTTTCGCCTTAAAGGGAAATCTTTTGCAAAATAATCAGAAGATTTTTTTTTTGGGGGGGGGGATAAGTAATCAAAGATTTTATAAATGCTTGCGCTAAGACAGTGCGATAAAACATAACTACAGATCGTGCAGATCCCGAATTGTATCTAAAATTACATTAACATCCTGTACAATAACCAGGTTGCACCAAAAAGCTAGCAAAATAAGACATCTTTGTTTAAGACTATGTAAATTTCTCCTACGGCCATAAAAAATTCTGTCATTTCTTTCAAGCCAAACAGTCCACCAAATGGCTTGAGGGATGGTATTCCAAGTCTTTTGCGATTTCTTGCACATCCCTTCTTTGTTCCAACATTGCAGTAGCTCCCTAGTAGATTTTGGCATGGACCAGGACATGAGTAACAATCCCTTCACTCTACTCTAGCAAAAGCGCCCGTTTTAATAATGCAATGAAGCCATCTACTTTACCAAATTGTGAAGGAAACAAATCCCTTTGGACGTCAAGAGGTTTTCATTTTGGAAAACTTGGTATCTCATTTCTCCTTCTGCTTTCCATCTCTCCTCAAGCAAACAACTATCTATAGATATATGTGTGTGTGTGTGTGTGCGTGGGGGGGGGGGGGGGGGGGGGGGTGTGTATCTGGTTGATAAATAAGGCTCTAATTGATATTATGACAGGCATTGCTTTGTCAAGCACCTTCACAAGACATAGAATTGGGAGGAGGGCTCAACTGTAGAAAATAATTCCTCAAATAACGTTTCAACCTCATGCAAAGCTCCTCGTGTCGGGAACAAAACAAAAATTACTCTTAAAGTATCTGAAATCTATACTACTCCCAACCAGATACATGGAAGAATGATGGGGAAGTCAACTTATTTTCTTCTTTCTTAAGGTGCACCTTTTCACTCAGAAATCAACCAAAGTTGTCCAAAAATCATTGCATGTTGATGAAAGATCAAAAAGGACTGTTTCTCCAACGTCATCAATAAGACATTGTGGTGATGGCTAGACAAATTATAGATCATACCAAGAAGAGAGACAACAGAAATACCACATTGCCAATGCTTTATGTTTATAAAATTTTGGCTGCAGTAAATATGGATATTTCCTACTAATTATATGCTCTGATCCATTCTCAAAAAGCAAAACGATGACTATGAAATGTAAGTAAAGCATCGATAGAGGTAGAAGAATAAACTTACCACTAGATATGTGTACCAGAACTTGTCGGAGATGATAGAAGCCAATTGCACGAAACATGTAATGTAGATTATATCATGTAAATATCTGCAAGCAAGATTCATAGCAAGGTAGGATTATATTTCCAAACAAAATGGAGCAGGAGATTATGAAGTTACCACAAAGCTAGTACTTTTGGTAGGAACACAAGATCAATAAGACTGAGCATATTCACACGCAAAATTACAGCTTGAAGTCAAGTTCAAATTTTAGAATTCAACAAGCAGTCTCCCTATATACACATTAAAAAGCGACCATTGCATACTAGTAGTTGGCATTTACTTATCCCCCAATCTTCCCCTCCCCCACAAACCCAAAGAATATAATTAATATATAGAACTTTTTATACAAGGAAATTGATATGTAGTGGGCCTCGGTGTAGAAAAAGAAACACTTAGTAGTTTGACATGCCTCCTTTAGCAGAGCTAATACATCAGCCAGCACCCGTCCTAAATCTTACCCAACCAATGCAAATCACATACTTGTTAGTCAGAGAGAAGGCATGAAATCAAATGAGATGCTTTTCCCTCGCTCATTTTGAAACAAAGAGGACAAATGATACTTGTCAGAGCAAAGACATTTCATTTTTAAAATTGGACAAACGCCTTCGCCTCTTATTTTCCCAATGTGATAACAAGATGCCTTCACCTTCGCGTTTTATTTTCCAAATGGCCACCCACAACGCTGGATAATAAGACAAGACAGGAAAGAAAATGCAATTATGATAGCTTTTCTTCCTGATGAATAAACCTCTAAATATCATCCATCTAAGGAGTCCAAATGTTCAACTCCATCACTAGTTGAACCACAACTTCAACACACAAATGGATAACAACAGATGATTACCCAAAATAAGGGGAAAAGCTTAAAGATAGGACAGCATTTCAACATAACTACGAGTAATATATTTCTAGCATAGTCAAGTAGCAGGTACCCCGAGGAATTAGTCAAAGGTGAGTGCAAGTTAGCCCGGACACAATGGTTACCAAAAAAAAACAGAACACTCTTCATTCATCTACTCATCATTTATGTTTGTCTTTCCATTTCATCATCGGTTCAAATATGGGTGATATGGGGGAGATCCTTCCAAGTACACTCAAAACCTACTACAAATTGAATGCACCTGCACCCAAGGGTGTGACCTAGTTGTAAATAAAGTGGGGTGAGAACCGCAAGGTTTCAGGTTCGAATCCCGAGGAGGCAAAAAACACTAGGTGATTTCTTCCTATCTGTCCAAGCCTTGTTGGACAGAGTTACCAAATATCTGTGTTGGTGGGAGGCAATAGTTACCCCGTGAAATTAGTCAAGATGCCTGCAAGCTGACCTGGACACCACAGTTATCAAAATAAAAAAATTGCATGCACCCACTTTAACCAACTAAAAATTGATCATACCCAAGTCAGTACTCATCTCATACCTGGTCCATGTAACATAATCCACATGTTCTACAAAAACCCAGGCCAGTAATATATCAAACAAAAGCCAAAACAGCTCAAAAAATATATAATTCAGAACACAAAATAAAAACTGACGAAAATGAATTGGAAGTGAAACTACACATACCCACAAATACCACCAGTACTCATATCAAATCCACCATCAAACATCTCCCCATCATTGCCATAACTTGGCTTTGCCATTGAATCTAATTGTTTGTACGGTAAAGCATAAGCCAAAGAAGTCAACAATAATCCTACGATATGCTTCCATGTGAAACTTGAATAGAAAATCCCAGCTCTCACCAGTAAATAAATTACCTATACACACAACAACAAACAAAAAAAAATGAATATGAAGTAAGAATATTTTTTCATAAACTCAATAATTTTTTGAATGTTGACTACAATTCTCGAAACCAGAAAATAGCTAGTAGCTTCCCTATTAATAATACTACGAAACCTAGTTTGACTAGAAACTGAAAAACGTATTCTTATATACTCCCTCTATTCACTTGTCACGTTTCGTTTCTCGAGAGCCAAACTACATGGATTGCAACTTATACTCCCTCCGTTCCAATTTAAGTTTCTTACTTTCCTTTTTGGTCAGTCCCAAAAACAATGCCTCTTTCTATATTTAGTAAGTTGACAATTCAAACATCCTACATGGCAATTTAGGACCACAAAATTCAAAAGTCTCTTTTTATTCCTTAAATTTCGTGTCTAATCAAACTAAGAAACTTAATTTGGGACAGATTCGAACATCTAAATTTTAATTATAAGATTTTGAATTAATCTAGTTCAATTTAGCTTCGAAGATTAGTCAAATTGAGTCTCGCGAACCGAAACGTAACAAGTAAAAGTCAACGGAATTGAATAAATATAAAATGCTAAATCCTAAACAAATTTATTTTACTATAAGCAAATAAAATTGAAAAACATATTCCTATATAATTCTGACTATAAATTCTATTTAGACATGAATTAAACAAATATCAAATACTAAATCCTAAATAAATTTGTTTTCCTACAACTTCGAATTATTCTTCAACAGAATCAACAAATAAAATTAATAATTAAAAAAAAATCATTTAAAAAATTAATTTTAATTGGAGAAATTTACATTGCAGGCAATGATGACGTGGAATAGTTTCTTCATATGACGAATGTTTTCTTCTTTACGCTTTTTTGCTCCTTGATTTGCCATTTCTGATTTCTCTTAAAACGGTGTCGTATTATGATCTAAATGAGTGAAATTAAAACCCTAATTTTGAAAGATTGAATTTTATGAAATTTGGGAATTAAGAGATGATGAAGAAGAAGAAGGAAGAAAGGTGACGTGGTTTTAATTTTTAATTAAGGACTGTTTGGATGATGAATTTAAGCCCAGTTCATAGAGCCCAAGCCCAAACAAGTCCTAATTGGAGGTCCACTATAATGTCCACAATTTTTTTTGGGGATTTTCTATTTTTGGGACAATTTTTAGTAAAACACTGACTTTTTTTTTTATTATTGATTCAATACAATAGCGCAATCCCCTACCGAGACAAACTCTGAACAGAGATGATCGTTCTTTTATTCTCTTGCAATTTATGGAGATTGCGGTCTAAAAATTTCTTTTGAGTAAATTGATAATTTTATGAGAAAATGTTAGACCATTGTCAAAAAAATTATAAGTTATTGGACACATTAAGCGACAATTTTTTTTTTTATTATAATATAAAACAAATATGTGCTCCTTCCCTATTCTCTAATGAGTTCATCGCGTAAAGGGGAGCTATAGTTTAATAATATGGCACGAGAGATCACTTCACACCTCAGAGAGCTAGCTTGCACCTCTAGCCTATCGAAGTTTTGCTCAAAAACCTTGTCTGAAAACTTATACAGAGAAAAAATTCTTGCTGCGCAACAGTTCTTCCATACAGATAAAATAAGTTACACAATTTAAACTTTATACAAGTGTCCAACAAGTTCGGATGCAGCCAGTTGAGTTTTCCAATGAAAATGGTTGCTCTGATTTCTCGGTCTATTATTATATACCTCACATTTATGGTATTTACATTCAATAACAAAAATCAGGTGGAATATAACATCTAGATAAAAATACTCCTACCTAAAACACAGAGCAACTCCAGCACCGTATGCTGGAGTTTGAAAATTTGACAAATAATTTTGTGCTTGAGTTGCAAAAGTTTCTAGAGTTGAAACTCTAGAAAGGATTCATGTAGCTCAAACTTTACAGATTTTTCATAGAGTTTGAAATAAATAGTGGTGAAGTTTTAAGATGTATACCATGAGTGAATTATTAATAAAATATACAATTTTAAGATAAATTTCTTGAATGAAATATATACTGGAAACAATATGAGAAGAATTATTCCACTCATGCATCTCTTTTCAATTGAAAAAAAATTGGACAGGTTGAAACTCTTGAAATGTCCTAGACTTTGTTAATGAATGTGGTCGAACGTGGGGCATACACTAAGTTTTGTAAATTTTTAGTAAATCAAATTGGAAAGGAAAAATGACACCACACATATATTATTTAAAATTAAGTACGTAACTTTTATGACAACATATAAATTTTTAATCTTTTGGTACACTGAGAAGTGAGAATGATGAATTAGATCCTTGATTAGAAAAGGAATATACACACTGACAGAAAACAAATCAAACAAGCATAGTGCTTTTTGATAATTGCATTTTCAAGAATAACAACAATGTAGATAGAAAAAGATACTAGATACATTGAATAATTCATGTCTATACAAAGTACAATTTGAAATTTTGTTCTTTGATATTTATTTACACTATATAGAAGAGCCGGTTGGGCTCCCCTTTCGTAGTCCGTTTGTGGGCCCAACCGGACTCATATATATTAAATAAATGATGGGCCCATATATTATTTATTATTAAAAAAAAATACAACTCATATTAAAAAAAAAATTGTGGCCATATATATTAAACAATAACTCATATTAAAAAAAAATTGTGGACCCCATATCAAACACCAACCAGTAATAAAAAAAAAAAAAAAAAAAAGTAGAACCCACCACATTCAAACTCATGGGGAAAAAAAAGTGGACCTCATATTAACAAAATCAAACAATATTAAAAAAAAAGTGAATCCCATATTAAAAAAACAAACAATGTTAAAAAAAAAAAGTGCTTAGAAAAATAAACAATTAAATCAATAATCAATAACTCATATTAAAAAAAAAATTATGGGCCGCATATTAAACACCAACCATTAAGGAGAACCCACCACATTCAAACTCATGAGGGAAAAAAAAGTGGATCTCATATTAACAAAATCAAGCAATATTAAAAAAAAAAAGTGAATTCCATATTAAAAAAACAAACAATGTTAAAAAAAAGTGCTTAGAAAATCAAACAATTAAATCAATAATGATGAATTTATTGCCATATGCGTATCAACGTATTAGCGCGAGTAAATGAAATTATTGTACAACAACATACAAAAAAAAAACTCATATTAAAAAAAAAAAAAGTAGAACCCGGCACATGCAAACTCATGGGAAAAAAAGTAGAACCCACCACATTCAAACTCATGGGGGTAAACAAAGTGGATCCCACATTAACAAAATCAAGCAATATTAAAAAAAAAGTGAATTCCATATTAAAAAAACAAATAATGTTAAAAAAAAAGTGCTTAGAAAATCAAAAAATTAAATCCATAATGATGGATTCATTACCACATGCGTATCAACCCATTAGAGGGAGCAAATGAAATTATTGTACAACAACATACTTAAAATATAAAAGTGCTTAGAAAATCAAACAATTAAATCAATAATGATGGATTTATTGCCACATGCGTATCAACCCATTAGTGAGAGCAAATGAAATTATTGTATAACAACATACTTAAAATACTTATATATTAAAATAAGATAAAATTTAATTACTTTTTCATTTTTTTCCTTACTCTAATAAATGTGAAAAGAGATTAATGTCATAAAAGGAAAAATAATATTAAATGGAGATCAAATAATTAATAAGGTAAATTAGTGAAATTCTAATTCTAATTGACGTTTCCTTAAAAAATTGTGTAAAAAATAACGTGACAAGTAAAATGGTCCCATGCTTCGTCGTCCGTTAAGCATTTAAAAAAAATGTGTGGTCCCCATATTAAACACCAACCAATATTAAAAAAATAAAAAAATACCAACCAATTAAGCATTAAAAAAAAGTGTGATCCCCATATTAAAGACCAACCAATATTAAAAAATAAAATAAAAAAAACGCCAACCAATATTAAAAAAAAAAAAAAACGAAGTAAATTAAGTGGAACTCACCATCTCCAAACTCACGGGGAAAAAAAAGGTGGACTCCATATTAACAAAATCAAGCAATATAAAAAAAAGTGAACCCCTTATTAAAAAAAATATAATGTTAAAAAAAAAGTGCAGGCTTTGTATTCGGAGCAAACACTAATATAATAAAATTTTAGATACGGAGCACAAACTACAATATTATATTAATTGTGTTTTGAACATAGTATATGTATATATATTATATGCATAAAAATAATACAAACTAATAATGTTAAAAAAAAAGTGCACCCCTTAAAGGGTGGACCCCATATTAAACGACATCAAGCAATATAAAAAAAAAAAAGTAAACCCATATTAATAAAATCAAGCAATATTAAAAAAAAAATGAACCTCATATTAAAAAAATAAATAATGTCAAAAAAAAAAGTGCTGACTTTGTATTCGTAGTAAACACTAATATAATAAAATTTTAGATACGGAGTACAAACTACAATGTTATATTAATCCTGTTTTGAACATAGTGTGTGTATATATATATATATGTGCAAAATAATAGTGCAAATTAATAATGTCCAAAAAAAGATGCACTCCATATTAAAAAATCAAACAATATTCATGTAATTTCCAAAGTATCTCATTAAGTCAAATGAGCTAAAGCGAGAATATTTACATTCTTTTAAATAGAAAATCAATTTCTACTTTGTTTCGTTTTAAACATGTAAAGGTAATTTAATAATTTGAATTAGAATTATCCAAATCCAAATTTGATAAAAAATAATAAGTATTTTACACTTTTAAATTAATCAAATTAAAATTGAAAGTATCAACTGATACTTAAATATTGCTATTATTTTATTTCAAAAAGAGGAAAATGGTTTTCTTTTAAACAACTCTTTTCTTTTAAGAAATATTAATAAATTTGCGGATTTTATATTCGTAGCAAACATTAATATAATAAAATTTTAGATACAAAACACAAACTATAATGTTATATTAATCGTGTTTTGAACATAATATATATATATATATATATAATCACTATTCAAAGATAACTACATACACATAGATACACTATGATCCGAAGTGTTGGGCCCGTGCGCAGCACGGGCATAGGTCATCTAGTGTCAATTAGATAAGTAACAGATTGCAGAAAGCATTAGTTCTAGAATTCATATCACTTCAGACATCTATATAAATTAATCTTTCGTATACTGATTCTGAATTAGATCCTTAATTAGAAAAAGAATATACACATGACACGAGGAATCAAATAAGTATAGTGCTTTTTGATCTTTCGTATATGGATTGTGAACAGTGTTTTAAAAGGCAATTTCAGAACTCGCCTCAGGGCTCGGGGCACTGGCAAAACGCCTTGGGGCTCACGTGCGGGGCTTAGTTCCTGTGAGGCTTACGCCTCAAGCGCCCGCCTGTACGCCCTAAACACGCCCAACGCTCGGGGCTCACCTAACCGTTCTTATACAAATTATATGTTAAATTCCTTAATTAGAATCGTTGACCCTTATAATTCTTTAACAAATGAATGATACTTAATAGTTTTTCATCTATAGAAATAAAAACATTAGATGTAACTCAAATAACAAGACGTAGTATTGCATACATTTGAGACATCGCGAGGGTGAATATCACTTTATATTTCTTTTAAAAATTCATAATCGAATTGTACATTTTTACTTGTCATTGGTCTTTTGTCCTATGTATCAAAATTGTCATATTTTATTATTTCGCTATTTGAAAGTAAATTTATTTTTATTCACGAAGGAGTTACGTTTTAATTATAACATTGAGATAAAATGAACAGTATGATAGCAATAATTGTGATTTTTTCATTGTTTGAAAGTTAAGATGTTATAGTTGATTTGCATTTCATAATAGCTTTTATTTCGTTGTATTGTTTATACTTGTAAAATTATGTTATATATAATTACAAGTTGTAAGTGGCGTATAATGGATTGCTTTGATTATATATATATATATATATATATATATATATATATATATATATATATATATATATATTCATTTATTTATAGTTTTCTTTTATTTTATTTTATGTAATTTTACCTATTTAAGAGTATTTATTGTAATTATATTATTTTATGAAATACTAAAAATTAAATACCCATGAGGCTTATGTCTCGCTAAAGTATACGTAAAACGCCCCGCCTTTTAAGATACTGTGAATTAGATCCTTAATTAGAAAAAGAATATACACATGACACAAGAGGAATCAAATAAGTTTACTGCTTTTTGATATTTTATTTAATGGTGGACCCAAAAATACCGTAGGACCACACAAAAAAAATATACTTAATTAATTAAAGATAAAAGCCAAAAGCCAAAAGAAATTAATAAATTAGTTAACCTACTTAATTTATAACTTAAAAGAAGTAATAAAGATTTCCAGAAAAGCTAGCGACGTTTTTAGGTGACTCATCTTCCATAATGCACCGAACCTAAAATACATGTCAATAACACTATCCCAAATGCCAATATTACCCCCAAAAAATGCATATATTACAACTTCTCCAATAATTTTTCCTAAGTCAACTAAGGAGACCTTTGTCATTTAACAAACTGAATGCTGTTGTGATTCAGATATCATTAATAAATCCAAAACCTATGAAGATTAAGAAAAAAAATAAAGCTCATGAAATAATGGAGAATCTTTGATCCCATCAAAATCCAACCCCACTCTTCCTAATTTCTTTTTACTTCGTGTTAAGAAGTCGTGTGGTTCACATCCTAGTTATATAACAATTATAATGCAGAAAAAAATTATTTTATAAATAATAGAAAATAAATTATTATAAATATGAGGATGGTTATGCAGTTGAATTGGTTAAAGTATTATTTTGCAAAAATTACATTTTTTTAAGAATATTCTTATTATTAAATATTTTAATTCTGATATTATTATAACATGTTCTTATTTCACATTATATCGTACATAAACTAATACATGAATTCCACATAACGTAATAAGATTAATTAATTATCATCAATCAAGCATTGCACACATGAATTATTTTTCTTATACGGTCAATCAAACGCAGCGTAATTTTTTTATTTCATCTAACCAAATATAATATCATCTACAGGATTTTACGCCAGAACCATTTTTTAATCTTTCCTGCCAAACGATTATTTCCTACCATGTTTAAATCAAATTAGTAAATACACAACTAGTGCTTTCTATATAAATTTTATTATATAATTATTTTATTGCTTAGTTATGATAAATTGTTACTATCAAAGGATTTCTTTATAAATATCAAAAGCGAGTAAGTATTTTTTTTCACCCTTACCTAAACCCTTTAGAAGGTTTTGTTCCTATTCTTTCCCAATTATTCCTTCTTTATTGTTCTTTTCCCTAGGAGATTGGTCTTGAAACTCATCTCTTTCTTGGTTTTTGTATCAATGTTTAATTAACCTCATTTTCTTCTTTATTGGCAATACTTTCTATTTTAGAGATTCTCTTCTACACACACGTGAGATAGACAGAAATATTAGCTTCACCATCCATTTGTGTGTGCATTTGGCAAGAACAGATTTTTATTTCACTTTTTGTTGAAGATCAGCTCAATATTGGCATTTGACAATTCTTGGTTTTGGCTCAATTTGCCTATAAGGTAATTTCATTATTTCATCTTTTCTTGAACTTAAATTGTTCTTTGCATGTTAGGTTGTTTCATGTGGTTCTCATAATTTCTATTCGGTATTCAGTACTGCTTGAGGTCAAGGGTGAAGCTAGAAGCTGGTAACGATTCGACCAAACTCAAGAGTTTTAATTCAAACTTCAAATTTGTGTAAAAAAAATTCACTAGATATGTATAATAATTGAACTATGAATTCAATTATTAACACCTAATGTCCTTGTTCTAGATTTAGAACCATAAAATTTGAATTCTAGCTTTGCCTCTGCTAAGCCCACTAATCCGAATTTGTGTCGCGTAAGGAAAGCGTTTCCCACCAAAATTTACACTTATTTTTGAGGCTCGAATCCGTAACTCTGATTGAGAATGAAGAAATCATGTCCATCTCAGTAGAATGTTTAAAGTTTTTTTTTTTTTGGAGGATTATGGTAGATACTTCGGTCAATATCACCAGTGTTTCAAGGGTTTTTCTTACATTTATTTAACTATTAAGAGTATTTATCTAATTTTTCCTTTTATCTTTCTCTTAATGTCATTTAATCAATACTACTTGTTGAAACTATAAGGCGAATTTGGAAAAACAAATTACTCCCTCCATTTCAATTTATATTAGTCTGTGTCAAAAAGAATGATCTCTTTCTATATTTAAAAATAATTTACCTTATGCAATTATTTATATTCACACAAAATATATGTTACTCATTTACACCACAAATTTAAAAGTCTCATCTTCTTTCTTAAATTCTGTGCCCAATCAAATGAGTTCACATACCAAAAAAGATATCAAATGATTTCAAACATATTCAGTTAGCCGATAAATATGTGGGACTATTAGCTCTTTCAGTTCCATTTTAACTGTTGTTTTAATTATTTTCACAATCACTAAAAAAAAAAGACTTAGTTTCCTAAGTTATTCCTATTTAATAAAGGTAGACAGATTTTTTCCTCTTAAATACTATGTATAATTTTTTAATATTAAGGATATAGTTGAAAATAATTGTCAATTTTAATCTTGAATTTCTAAAGTAATAATTATCATGGAACATATTTTTTCCAGATAAAATAACTATTAATTTGAGAAGGAGGGAGTATTTGACTAGCCTCTCCTAGTTTTGGTATTTTGCTACTGTGATCCAATTTTCACAATGAATTTATAAATTATACTACTAGTTGGAAAAAGAAAAAGAACAAGTTAACCTTGAACGTTACATCGTCATCATTTTTGGAAATGCAAGTTATTCAATACTTCGTTCAGCATGCATGTGGAATCATAAATTAACATTTTAAATTAGTAGAGGCAAAATATCAATAGTTAATAATATAATTTAATATATAGTATAAGTTATTTATTCATGGTGTTATAGGTAGAGGATAATATCCTCTGATCGAACAGGGTAAGGGCACTGCGACTTATAAAGTTAACAAATGCAATTGATTGGAAAAGTGTGAAATAGACAAAAGTAAAAAAGAGATTATATTTAATGAACTAGTACATGTTTGAATAGAAGACCATACAGTAATTCTTTAAAAACATAAAATATGATATTGTGAGAAACTTTCAATATTAAGTATCTCGTTTGCCTTGACTCAAGGACATTTGTATTCTTATTCACAAACGTGACACTCTAAATAATTTGGAGATAAACGTTTGATCGTGTAACTGTCATCTAAATATTTAGATACGAAACATTTAAGCCTCGAAAAAAGAAAGATCGTAATCGACTATTTCATACATCCAATTCCAGAACGAAACGTGCTGTTTTTAGCCACTATAATATCTACCATAATAAATCCATTTCGTTATAAGTTCTGTAAAGCTAGAAAGTAAAGTAAAAGATGTTTTTTTTCTACTATTAAGAAGAGCCAGTTGGGCTCACTTTCTCGACGTCCGTTTCCAATTTAATAATAAAAAGAATTATATGCCCCACCCATATATATTAAAAACAACAACTAATATACAAAAAAGAATTATGGGCCTCATAATTCTAATATATATATATATATATATCCGTTTCAATTTAATAAAAAAAATTATGGGCCCATATATATTAAACAACAACTAATATTAAAAAAATAGTGCAAATTAATAATGTAAAAAAAAAAGTGCACCCCATATTAAAAAATCAAACAATATTCATGTAATTTCTAAAGTATCTCATTAAGTCAATAATGATGGATTCATTGTCACGTGCGTATTCGTAGCAAACACTAATATAATAAAGTTTTAAATACGGAGCACAAACTACAATGTTATATTAATCATGTTTTGAACATAGTATTCCATATTGACAAAATCAAGCGATATAAAAAAAAAAAAAGTGAATCCCATATTAAAAAAACAAACAATGTCAAAAAAAAAGTGCAAAAGAAAATTGTGGGCCCCATAATTCTAATATATATATATATATATATATATATATATATATATATATATATATAATGAAGTTTTAAATACGGAGCACAAACTACAATATTATATTAATCGTGTTTTGAACATAGTATCCCATATTGACAAAATCAAACAATATATATAAAAAAAAAAAAGTGAACCCCATATTAAAAAAAAAAAAGTGCTGGCTTTGTATTCGTAGCAAACACTAATATAATAAAGTTTTAGATACGGAGCACAAACTACAATGTTATATTAATCGTGTTTTGAACATAGTATATGTATATATTATATGCATAAAAATAGTACAAACTAATAATATCAAAAAAAAAAGTACACCCCATAAAGGGTGGACCTCATACTAAACAACATCAAGCAATATATAAAAAAAAAAGTGCAACCCACCATCTCCAAACTCATTGTGAAAAAAAAGTGGATCCCATATTAACAAAATCAAGCAATATAAAAAAAAAGTGAACCCCATATTAAAAAAAAAATGTAAAAAAAAAGTGCAAACTTTATATTCGTAGCAAACACTAATATACTAAAGTTTTAGATACGGAGTACAAACTACAATGTTATATTAATCGTGTTTTGAACATAGTATATATATATATATATATTTGCATAAAAATAGGGCAAATTAATAATGTCAAAAAAAAAGTGCTCTCCATATTAAAAAATCAAACAATATTCATGTAATTTCCAAAGTATCTCATCAAGTCAATAATGATGGATTCATTGCCACGTGCGTATCAATCCATTAGTGGGAGCAAATGAAATTGCTTTTCTTCAAAAAGTTAAGTAGTTAAACCATACAGTTTTTTTTTTTGTTTTTTTTTTTTATATTAGCCTGAGATCTAATCTAGCTATTAAACTGTTGTATTTGCTATTCCGCCATGTCATTTATTTGTTATGTTCACTAAAATAAATATACTTAAAATATTTATATTTTAAAATAAGATAGAATTTAATTACTTTTTTATTTTTATTCTTACTCTAATAAATGTGAAAAGAGATTAATGTCGTAAAAAAAAATATCAAATGGAGATCAAATAATGAATAAGGTAAATTAGTCAAATTATAATTCTAATCGACTTTTTCTTAAAAAAACATGCAAAAGACAACATGACAAGTAAAATGAGCTAAACCGAGAATATTTACCAAAAATTAAAAAATAGTATTTCTTCGTTTAAATAGAAAATCAATTTCTACTTTGTTTCGTTTTAAACATGTAAAATTAATTTAATAATTTGAATTAGAATTTTCCAAATCAAAATTTGATAAAAAAATAATAAGTATTTTACACCTTTAAATTAATCGAATTAAAATTGAAAGTATCAACTGATGCTTAAATATTGCTATTGTTTTATCTCAAAGAGAAAAAAATAGTTTCCTTTTAAACAAGTCTTCTCTTTTAAAAAGTATTAATAAATTTGCCAATTTTGTATTCGTAGCAAACATTAATATAACAAAATTTTAGATACGGAGCACAAACTATAATATTATATTAATCATATTTTGAACATAATATATACTCTATAATCTAAAGTGTTGGGCCCGTGCGCAGCACGGAGATAGGCCGTCTGGTTTATTAGAAAAATGAGTTTGATACGTCTCACACACACATTTTATATACACATATATAGTACTCTTTTTTTAATAATTAATTAAGTTCGTACAATGTAGGGACACGTAAAAAGAAAACAAACTGTTGGACATGGAGAATAGTGAATTTTAGATCCCAATTCTAGAAAAGGAATATGCACGTGAATTAGAGGATCTAGAACATAATGCTTGTTTTGACAAAGGAAATAGTATAATTTTTAATTTGTTATAAACAGCTTGTAGATATTGTCCGCTTTTGGCGCACCTCACGGCTTTAAAACGCGTTTACAAGTAAAGGCTTCAGGCCCTGCTTATAAGCACGCACACAATCTCGTGTGCGAGCGATGTGGGATCTTGAGGGCCACCAGGCACCATTAGCTCGTAGAGACTGTCTGCTTTGGGAGACTTCAGGCTCCCTCACGGTTTTATGCGCGTCTACAAGTAAAGGCTTCAGGCCCTGCTTATAAGCACGCACACAATCCCGTGTGCGAGCGATGTGGGAACTTCCAGTTCACAACACACCCTCCCATCGCGAGCATCGTGCTGATAACGTGTTATAAACTGCTTGTACATATTGTCCGCTTTGGCGCACCTCACGGCTTTAAAACGCGTATACGAAGGAGAAGGGCCACTAGGCACCATTAGCTCACTTGTATAAACTGTCCGCTTTGGGAACTTCAGGCCCCTCACGGTTTTATGCACGTCTACAAGTAAAGGCTTCAGGCCCTGCTTATAAGCACGCACACAATCCCGTGTGCGAGCGATGTGGGAACTTCCAGTTCACAACATAATTAAATTATTCGTTTTGTTTAGTGGACCTAAAAGATTGAGTTCTTTGTGGCAATGGGCCTCCGGGTCGGTATCAAACTTCTAAGAAGATGCCATTTGACTACCTAAAGAAATTATCAGTTGATTGCATGCCACTTAAAGATGCTAAATTTGTACTAAATACTTAATGAGAATGAATTAAGTTTTAATAAAGAGAGATTCTAAAATAGATATCCAACACTAAATATGAAAGTAAAGAAAAAGCTTTTTTTAATTTACATACCATATACTTGATGGTTTCGTAGACAATTATTTGATAGTCAAGTGGCTTCGATGAGGAATGGGTTATTGAACGCTTCTAAATAATTAGAAAAGCGTCAAATTCGACCGCCCTCGAATAGATGAATTTGGGATCGACTGTGAAATCGAGCATAAAAAACAGGGGAGAAAGATAGACTAGGTAAAATAATCGCTTGTATGACCCTAAGAAAAACTCGAAGGTCCAGTTAAGAAAAAATAAATTTTATTTGAGTTAGCTTTTTAGTTGGAATGGCGGTCAGGGAAAAAATGATCTATCATCAATAAATAGATTAGTCTAAGTTAATAATCTTTTTCTTCATACACATGATCATCCGCTTTTATATCCTAAAAATTATAAATATAAAAAATTTCCAAATAAATAAAACGTCTCGTATCAAGTAATTATATGCTCAATCAAACATCAACACATAAAAGCGGGGCGATTAGCAATACTCCTTCATCCCAATTTAAATATCATAATTTGATCGGACATTTGAGTTTTATGATTTTAAATTAAAAATATGTGTAATTTTTTAAATTTTATGTTCTTAAATTTGTCATGTAAAATATTAGAAGTGTAACTTATTAAATATAAAAATAAACATAAGATGAAGACCTATACAGTGACGTTTAAGTGACTCAACTTCTATAATGCACCGTGCTCAAATACGTGTCAGTAAAGTATTCCTTAATACCAAAATCACCCCCAATTAATACCAATATTACACCTCCTCCAATCCATTTTCCTAGTCAACCAAGGACAATTTTGTCATTTGAACAACTCCAATTAGTTATCATGACCCCAGCGACCATTAATAAAAAATCCAAAAGCTGTAAAGATTAGAAAACGAAGAAAGCTAATAAAATATTGGAGAAGCTTTTGATCCTAACCCCACTTACCCCATACCCCCACACCACCTACCCCACATTCTGTAAAAAGCCCATACCCTACTACCCTTTTGAAGGTTTCTTCATATTCTTCCCCTTCTTGTCTTAACGTTTATTTTCAGTAGCGGATTCAGAATTTTCATTCAGAGCGTTCGAAAAAAAGAAGAAGCTAAATATACACTGTAATTTTTTGCTGAGAGTATTTAAAAGTTAATATATGCACATAAACACATAAAAATTATCCTATATATACACTGTAACTTTTTATCAAAGGTGTTTGGGTGAACACACTCGACAACACGTAGATCCGCCCCTGGTCGTTTCGTAGCTGATTAGAAGTAAGTTATTCATGTATTAAAATTTTGTATAAGTAATGTTGTATTTGATATTAGTTATGATGTGAGTTATTTATGTTTAAAATTAGTACGACGTTTTGGTTTGCAATTTAGAAACCTGCATAATTAATATATGTATAAGTTATGAGAAAATTTATGTATTATTTATGCAGAACAAATAGTGGAATAACCAATACATGAATAATTAATACACGAATAACTAAACACTACATAACTAATACCTACATAACATAAGATTCCTCGTAACTAATCAATGTATTGCTAATACCTGCATAACTCTAACCAGCTTCCAAACGACCCCACTCCTTAAAAAAATAGGTATTTTAAATAAACTATTTTGAATTAAATAATCCCTCGTGATTGTTTCTCTCTCTCTTCATTTATCTTACTATATGTTGTTATTGCTGCCTGTTATTATTATTGTCTTGGCAACTTCTTTTAAGTCGAGGGTCTATCGGAAACAACCTCACTACCTTCTCAAGTTATGTTAAGGTCTACGTGCATTCTACCCTCCTTAGATCCACCTGGTGGGAATATACGGGATATGTTGTTGTTGTTGCAACATTCTGAATTAAATATTATCTAATTAATATAGCCTTTTGATTACATATACAGTATACCCACTTATCTAAATAACATTAAATTTGAAAAAAATACATAATTTCTTCTGAATTATGTAAGTGAACACTTATTTCGAACTAATACTTAATTAGAAGTTTCAGGTTCGAACTTTGAGAATGAATAAGTTTTAATAAAGAGAGATTCTAAAATAGATATCAAACACTAAATATGAATGTAAAGAAAAAGCTTGTTTTAATATACATACAATATACTTGATGGGATTCGTAGACAATTATTTGATAGTCACGTCCCCGAATATAACACATAGAATAGGGTTTTGATGAGACATGGGTTATTGAACGCTTCTAAATAATTAGAAAAGCGTCAAATTCGACCGCCCTCAAATGGATGAATTTGGGATCGATTGTGAAAGACCATAAAAAATGGGGCAGAAAGATAGACAAGGTAAAGCAATCACCTTGTATGACCGTAAGAAAATCTCGAAGGTCCAGTTTAGAAAAAATAAATTTTATTTGAGTTAGCTTTTTAGTGGAAAGGTGGTCAGGTAAAAAGTGATCTATCATCAATAAATAGATTAGTCTAATAAGTTAATAATCTTTTTCTTCGTACACATGATCGCCGGCTTTTATATCCTAAAAATTATAAATATAAAAAATTTCCAAATAAATAAAATGTCCCGTATCAAGTAATTATATGCTTAGTCAAATATCAACACATAAAAATGGGACGAGTAGTAATACTTCCTTCATCCCAATTTAAATATCATAGTTTGATCGAATACTTGAGTTTTATGATTTTAAATTAAAGATGTGTGTAATTTTTAAAATTTTATATTCTTAAATTTGTCATGTAAAATATTAAAAGCGTAGCTTATTAAATATAAAAATAAAGACCTATACAGTGACGTTTAAGTGACTCAGCTTCTATAATGCACCGTGCTCAAATACGTGTCAGTAAAGTATTCCTTAATACCAAAATCACCCCCAATTAATACCAATATTACACCTCCTCCAATCCATTTTCCTAGTCAACCAAGGACAATTTTGTCATTTGAACAACTCCAATTAGTTATCATGACCCCAGCGACCATTAATAAAAAATCCAAAAGCTGTAAAGATTAGAAAACGAAGAAAGCTAATAAAATATTGGAGAAACTTTTGATCCTAACCCCACTTACCCCATACCCCCACGCCACCTACCCCACATTCTGTAAAAAGCCCATACCCTACTATCCTTTTGAAGGTTTCTTCATATTCTTCCCCTTCTTGTCCTAACGAATATTTTCAGTAGCGGATTCAAAATTTTCATTCAGGGCATTCGAAAAAAGAAAAAGTTAAATATACACCGTAATTTTTTATCAAAAGTATTTAAAAGTTAATATATGCACATAAACACAAAAAAATTACCCTATATATACACTGGTCGTTTCGTAGCTGATTAGAAGTAAGTTATTCATGTATTAAAATTTTGTATAAGTAATGTTGTATTTGATATTAGTTATGATGTGAGTTATTCATGTTTAAAATTAGTACGACGTTTTGGTTTGCAATTTAGAAACCTGCATAATTAATATATGTATAAGTTATGAGGAAATTTATGTATCATTTATGCAGAGCAAATAGTGAAATAATTAATACACGAATAACTAAACACTACATAACTAATACCTGCATAACATAAGATTCCTCATAACTAATCCATGTATTGCTAATACCTGCATAAACTCTAACCAGCTTCCAAACTACCCCACTCCTTAAAAAAATAGGTATTTTAAATAAACTATTTTGAATTAAATAATCCCTCGTGACTGTTTCTCTCTCTTCATTTATCTTACTATATGTTGTTATTGCTTCCTGTTATTATTATTGTCTTGGCAACTTCTTTTAAGTCGAGGGTCTATCGGAAACAACCTCACTACCTTCTCAAGTTATGTTAAGGTCTACGTGCATTCTATCTTCTGTGATATGTTGTTGTTGTTGCATTCTGAGTTAAATATTTTCTAATTAATAGAGCCTTGTGATACATATACAGTATACCAACTTATCTAAATAACGTTAAATTTAAAAAAAAATATATAATTTTTTCTAAATCATGTAAGCGAACATTTATTTCGAACTAATATAAAAAGACTAAATGAGCTCTTATTATCCATCAATAAATCCAAAAGCTGTAAAGATTAGAAAACCAAGAAAATCTCATAAAATATTGGAGAAACTTTTGATCCTTACCCCATACCCCTTCTTGTGAACCCCACATACCCAAACCCCCCACCCCCATGCCACCTACGCCCATATGCTGTAAAAAAGGCCCATACCCTGCCACCTTTTTTAAGGTTCTTCATATTCTTTACTCTTCTTGTTTATTTTTATTTTTTGTTGTTGTGTTTCCCAATGTCCAGAAAAATAGGGTCTTGAAAAACTCTCTGTTTTTTTGGTGTTTGTAATTTTTATACCCCAAAAAAACTTAAGACACCCAAATAGGAAAAGTAAGTTCTTTTTATTCTTTATCCCATTTTATATATATGTAAAAAAAAAAAAAAAAAAACTTAGACACCTATATAGAAAAATAAGATCTTTTTTTCTTCTTTATCCCATTTTATCTGTTAAAATTCATACACATATATAAGCTTCAGTAATCAGCATACATTTTGTGTGTGATTTTTTGTTGCTGTTTAGTTGTTTAAAGAACAGAATTTTGTTCACTTTTCTTGAAGATCAGCTGTTTGGCAATTCTGGGTATTGGCTGAATTAGCCTTATAAGGTGTTGTGATTTTTTTTTGTTTTTGTTTTTTGCTTTGTTTCAAGATTGGATTTTTATTTCAATTTTCTTGAAAATCAGCTCTTTGGCAATTCTTGGATTTTGCCCAATTAGCCTTATAAGGTGTTGTGATTTTTTTTTTGTTTCAAGATTGTATTTTTATTTCATTTTTCTTGAAAATTCAGCTTTTTGGCAATTCTGGTTTTGGGCTCAATATAAGGTATTTTGATTTTTGTTGCTATTAGTAGTTGTTTCAAGAACAGATTTTTATTTCATTTTTTGGTCAATTAGCCTATAAGGTGTTGTGATTTTTTTTTTTTTTTGCTGTTAGTTGTTTCAAGATTGAATTTTTATTTCATTTTTTCTTGAATATTCAGTTCTTTGGCAATTCTGGATTTTGGCTCAATATAAGGTATTGTGATTTTTGTTGCTATTAGTTGTTTCAAGAACAGATTTTTATTTCATTTTTGGGTCACTTAGCCTATAAAGTGTTGTTTTTGTTTGTTTGTTTGTTTTGAAAATTCAGCTCTTTGGCAATTCTGGATTTTGGCTCAATATAAGGTATTGTGATTTTTGATGCTATTAGTTGTTTCAAGAACAGATTTTTATTTCATTTTTGTGTCAATTAGCCTATAAGGTGTTGTGGTTTCTGTTGCTGTTAGTTGTTTCAAGAACAGATTTTTATTCACTTCTCTTGAAAATTCAGCTCTTTGGCAATTCTGGGTATTGGCTCAATTAGCCTTATAAGGTGTTATGATTTTTTTTTTTTTTTTTTTGCCTTTAGTTGTTTCAAGATTAGATTTTTATATTTCATTAATTCTTGAAAATCAGCTGTTTGGAAATTCTTGGTTTTGGCTCAATTAGCCTTATAGGGTGTTGTGATTTTTGTTGCTGTTAGTTGTTTCAAGAACAGATTTTTATCTCAATTTTCTTGAAAATCAGCTCTTTGGAAGTTCTGGTTTTAGCTCAATTAGCTTATAATGTGATTATTGAATCTTTTCTTGAATTTAATTTGTTCATGCAAAGTTATAGGTGTTTGTCTTAGCTAGATCTTTATTGATTCTTTTGGCATTTTTGTAGATGTTTTGGTCAACTAATACTTCTCTGGAATTTAAGACAATTGAGGTGTTAATAGTTGGAGTTTAGTGAATTCTTGGAATAAAGTTAAAGTTGATTAATTACTGTACTTTGTGTAGCTAAGATAGCTATTATTGGTTGGTTCATTTATTTTTCCAACTATGTTTTAGGTTTACATTAAGGGTAGAAAAAATTACTCTCTCTGTCCCATTTTAACTGTCATTTTAGCTCAAAAAAATTGTCACTTTAGGAATTCAAGATTAAAGTTGTCAATTGTTAATACTGTTTAATTTTCAAAAAGCATCTAATAAATAATCTCCAACTTGAAAGTAACAGATGCAAAGATTGATTTTTTATTAGTGGTTCAAACTTTTATGCTAGGAGAATTGTTTGTCTTGTACTGTGGAAGTTGGTATATATTCCACTAGTTATTTATTTATGGCTACTTGTTTGTTTCAGAAACTGGTGTTTATTCAAGGAACTTGTTGAGGCTACTCTTACAGAAATTAGGGAGGAATAAAACTGGCAGTCTTTTCCTGCGCGTTTCGAATCAACATGAGGAAAGTTCTGCAATCTGTGAGGCAAATTAAATCCGCTATGCGATATAGAAAGGAAAATAATGTGCTTAATAGTCTTGTAAGAAGACAATTTTTTTCGACTGATTTAAGTCGTGGCTGTTTATGCAAAGTGTCCTACAATGGTGGTATTAGCAGATACACTCAACGGTATTATATGTCGTCCAGAGCCAAGTTTGCCGATGTAGCTACGGTTAATAATGGAGGTACATATGTGGTCTTATGATGAGTTTCTCTTTATTTTTTATTTTTATAAGTACTTTCTGTGTGTATATTTCGATCATAAGTTCTTACAATTTTGGTTTCTGTTCTGATTGATTTGATTATAGAGGAGACCAGAGGTGGGCCTCTAGTGGAATATGAACGAAGAATTGCTGAGGGTGAGCTCTTGGATGGAGATGCTTGCCAGGTAAGCGACAACTAGTCCTGTGTTAATCAGCTTTGGATAGGCATTTTTATATGCTTATAGCTTGTTTGGCCAAGCTTCCAAAATCTGCTTATTTTGAATATTGCTTTTTGTCGGAGGTTCTTTTCAAAAAAGTGCTTCGAGTAGTAGTTTGTGTTTGGCTAATCAATTTGAAAATTACTTTTGCCAATATTAGAGCAGTATGTTGTTCTTGGAAAATGTTCTAAAAGTGCTTCTAGGGATGAGTTGCTTTTTTTAGCTTCTCCTACTACTCAAAAGCGAATTATTATTTCCCAAAAAGCTTGGCCTAACACCTCAACTTTCTAAAATAAGCACTCGGAATAAAATGAGCACTTTTGGATTCCCAGAAGCTTGACCAAATAGGCTATTAGTTACGTTAAATAGATTCAGAAAAAAATGAGCATGTTCTGTTTGTGCCTTCTGTGCACTTATGAAATTTTTAATTCCTTCAACTCTGTATTAATGCATTCTGTCTAGTGATCACGAAGCCCATTGGAGGTATTGAAGTCATAAAATGTGGTAAATTTTAAAGAATTCTCTATACTTGGAAATCTGACAATTGATGGGGCTTGAAACTTTGCAAAACTCAGTTTCAGTTACATCGGAATGAAGTTGATATGATGATGATCAGTGGATTTTTCTCTCTTTATTGCTTGTTGAGAATAGATTCAGACGATGATTTTGTAGGTAGGCACATTGCAAGAGCTCCAAAGACTTTATGATCAGCTCATCGAAAAAGCTGAAGAGTGTCGGTTAGACAAATATGCCTCTTCTGATAAGGCTGGAAGGTACACACCAACTGAGTTGCCACCATTTCAACTGTGTATCTGTATCTTAAAATTGGAAACATGTACATTTGACTAGGAGCGCGAAAAAAAAAATGGTTTTATTGATGCATCACATCACTCTGGTAAATTTGCAGGAGTCGATGGTTATGGTCTCGTCTCCTACCACAGTCGTCATTTGCCCCTGTCAAAGGATTATATCTTTATGGCGGAGTAGGGACAGGCAAAACTATGTTAATGGACCTGTTCTTCGACCAGTTGTAAGTGCCAACCTCATCTTATTGTTAGACAAAATGATTCATCTTTCCACAAATCAGATGTTTGTATGTGCATTTATATGAGAACCAAAAAGACAATTTTTTTTATCTCAATCTGTGAACATTTTCAGACCTGCCAGTTGGAGGAAAAAGAGAATCCATTTCCACGACTTCATGCTGAATGTTCACAGCCGATTACAGGTTTGAACCTAATCTTTACTTTGTTTAATTTCAATGTGTTTATTACTTTTTTTTACTGCAGCGTTGCTTATTGGAATATTTCACTGAGATTATTGCTAATTTAGCAAGTGTTTTAGATCTATCAAATCATTCTGCTGTCAAAGAGGTTAAGAGAATTGCATAAGAACTACTTCCTCTGTCCAATTTATGTGACACTCTTTCCTTTTTAGTTCGTCCCAAAAAGAATGGCATCTTTCTATATATTAGTAGTAATAATTTAACTTTAAACTTCTTGTTTTACCCTTAATGAAATGATTTATAGCTTATTTTAGACCACAAATTTCAAAAGTCTTCCTTTTTCTCTTAAATTTTGTGCCCAGTCAAACACCTTCACATAAATTTGGGACAGAGGGAGTAATTTTAATATACTCTCTATCTTCATTCATTTTGACTTTTTAGCGTTTCATTTAAAATCTGGTCATTTCTTAAAGCTTTTAAATGGTTATGGGTGCCATCTGTTTAATTGCAGAAGCACAAGGGTTTGGCAGATCCTCTAGAAGTTGTGGCAGGAGAGATATCTGATGAGTCGATTTTGTTGTGTCTTGATGAATTCATGGTATGTCAATATAGTATTGAACTCGGAACGTTTCTTTTTTCTTTTCACTGTGTTTTTAAGCTTCTTTGAGAAGATTTCGGTTCCATGAAAGTTTTCTCATGTTAATATAGGTAACTGATGTGGCCGATGCACTGATACTGAACCGCTTATTCAGACAATTATTTAGCAATGGTGCTGTGAGTAATTTATCGTTCCATACACCGTCCTTAATGAGCTATTTGGCCAAGCTTCTAGGAAGCCAAAATTGCTTATTTTCTTCCAAAAGTGTTTATTTTTTAGAAAGTTTAGGTGTTCGGCCAAGCTTTTAAGTGAAAAATAAGTGCTTTTGAGCAGTAGCACAAGAAACACTTTTGGAACATTGGCCAAGCACAAAGTACTGCTTTAATATTGGCAAAAGTGTTATTCAAATTGATTAGCCAAACACAAACTAGTGAACTACTACTCTCAAAAGTACTTTTTCGAAAAGGACTTCGGACGAAAAACACTTTTTAAAATGAGCAGATTTTGAAAGCTTGGCCAAACAGACCATTAAGTCCTATGACTCCTGTTGATGTAACCCCTACAAGCATAAGGTTAACAAAGGTTATCTCTTTAAATATCTTTCCTGATCCAAAAAAAAAAAAAGGCCATCTTTATTATTGATCCTTCATGGATACAAATGCAGATTCTTGTTGCTACTTCAAACCGTGCTCCCGATAACCTTTATGAACGTGGACTGCAGAGGGATCTTTTCCTTCCCTTTATAGCTACTTTAAAGGTACTTCAACATGACAACCTTAATATGAAAATTGCAGCATTTCTATTAGAGTGGCAGGTAGAATAAATAGGTGTTTGTCCCAATGCTTTCATGTCCTTAGCACTTTATTCATGATTTCTATGTTTGTGGTTCTACTTATGTGTGTCCAATAGGCGAGTTGAGCTGAATTTGGGCAGGTCAAAATGGGCTGAGTTAATAAATGGAGAGGTTATTGACTCGTCCAAAAGTCACCTCTGAAATGGGCTAAAAAGCGGATTATAACCCGACTCGCCCAATTCTTACTAAGTTTTAATTTCATTTGTTTATTCTTTTATAATTTTTTAGTACCTAATAAAACTCCTTTTTTCTTTATTATGGCTATATATAACATATCAAATAAAAAATGCCTTTTTGAAAATATTGTGACAAGATTTCTCATGGGTTAATTGTGCTACATATCAGCCCAAATTTTTTGATGGGCTGAGCTTATAAAAGGGTCAATGACTAGCCCAAACTTGAGTGGGTTGGGTCAGTCATGCTTTCATGGGCTAATTTTGCCACCCCTAGCTGTACTTGTCTAATATCTTCTGTTTGTTTGTCTCTGCTATCTTCTTAAAGAGCTTACCTAGGAAATTTCAGGAGGAAAATTTCTTGAAGAACCTGTTTCTGCGAGTATATTTGAAATGGAAACTGTCTCCAACTCATGTTGATTGGCTTAATGACTTGGGAAAGTATCTTGATGCAGGAAAGATGTGTAGTACGTGAAATTGGTTCTGCGGTGGACTACAGGAAGTTGACTTCGGTATAAAGTTCGGCTTTGTTCAAGTTCATTTGGAAGTTATTTTTTCTGCTGTTCTTGTTAATCTATGATCATGTTTTAATTATACTATTTCCTATTTACTTGAATTGTAGGCCGAAACAGGCTTTTACTTTATCGGAAAAGATCTGTCGAGCGTCATTAAAAAGCATTTCCAAATGCTAGTCGGGGATGCTCAACCGGTACCACAAGAGGTCGAAGTTGTCATGGGAAGGAAATTACAGGTTTGTTGACCTAAACTTAGCTATGCATTTGATTTGACGATGTAAACGTCTTACGGCTAACTAGACTTAAAATTGTGTCTTTTCTCTAATGACTAATATTAGGTTCCACTGGGTGCTAACGGATGTGCATTATTTTCATTTGAGGAACTCTGCGACAGGCCTCTTGGTGCAGCAGACTATTTTGGACTATTTAGTAAGAAATGTGTAGCTTCTTTTTTGGTCTTGAGTTTTTTTTTTTTTTTTTTGGTTGTAACGTCCATGATCGGATTAGCCTTTTACATAGTAGGGCCAATAAGTTACTTTTTTTTTTTTTGAAAGAAAAAGCTTTGAACGGACAAACAAGCATAGTCTAGCTATTTTTCTGTCTTCAATTCTTCACCGAGCCTTTCTTTATTTTGTTTACATTTAGTTGCTCTTTCTATGTATGGTTACTAACATGATTTTGCAGTTTTGTCGTAGAGCGCTTCAGTTGAACGCAATATTTATTTCGTGAGGTTTTGGACTGATCTTTTGTTTCTGTTAACCAGAAAAATTTCATACGGTGGCTCTGGATGGCGTACCGATTTTTGGGCTTCATAATAAAACTGCAGCATACCGTTTTGTGACGTTGGTTGATGTTAGTTCTCTTCTTCTTGATTAGTTTGATCACCTATTTTATTTGTATAGTTGAAGAACATGTAGTGTTTCTGGATAAATTAGTTAATGTGCAACTATCAGTTTCTTTTTATTTGATATCGATTTTGCAAACTCTCACATTTGTTCTGAAAAAGGTTCAACTTCCATGTCAAGAAGTAAACTGATTTTCCTCTTTTGATTTTATTATCAGGTAATATATGAAAATAGAGCAAGACTTTTATGCACAGCTGAGGGGACTCCACTTGAACTTTTCGAGAGGATCGTGACAATATCTGACGCCCAACAAATGGCACCTAGAACATCTTCAAGGTCAAGGAAGAACGATGATTTTGACCTTTGCGTGGACAACGAGTTGGGTTTTGCAAAAGATCGTACCATTAGTCGGTAAGTTGCTTCATCTTAATTTTTCGCTTTATAAATGATTTTGAAAGTCAAAGTGCGCTTCTCTCATGAGGGAAAAAATCAGTGCTTTTAAAATCATAAAGCGACAAAAATAGAAAGAAAAATTCACGAAACTTTGAAGGAAAAAGTGAGAAGTGAAGCATAATAGTAACTAATTTTAAAAATGTCAAGCATAAGTGAATTTAGTACTATAGCAATCAATTTGCAATTAAAATAACTTAATTTCAATATTCTGTTAGGATTTAAATCCCAAATCCGACCTTTGTAAGCAGGTTCCCAGGAAAGATTGGAGGGTCACAGTTGGACCACTTAAATACCAACCTCCTTAGACAGAACCTACTTACTCCGTGATGTAAGCGAAGAATAAATAGCACACACACAGATTTATAGTGGTTCACTCTCAATGTGAGAGCTACGTCCACGTTGCTGCTGCAGATCTTATTAAAGAAAAAATATTACAAGTGTTTACAACACTCAACCTCACAACCCCAATCCCAATTACACTCAAGAATTTTACCACAAAAATTCTCTCAAAGACCTTCTCTTACTTAGGCCTTTCACTAAGAGTATTTCTCTTAGATTTTTTCTCTCTTGGGATGTGTATAGCAAATGATCTTAATGATATCTTACAAATGAACCATAAGCTACCTATTTATAGGAATGAATTTCCTATGATGAGGTAAGCGCTTACATCACGACTATTATGAGGTAAGCGCTTACATCACGACTATGTGAACAAAAGAATTGACTTGTTTGGCCAATTCCACACCTAACAAATCTCCCACTTGAAGACTAATTTTAATTTGTCTTCACACTTTGATCGATGCAGCAGCTCTTTCCTACTTTCATACTTCGTGCAGGCCAACTGAAGTTGAGCATAGCTTCAGTTTGTCTATCGTCACTGCCTTTGTCAGCATGTCTGCTGGATTCTGACTCCCTGCGATCTTCTCAAGCACCAGCGCTCCATCTTCCAAAGCTGATCTAATGAAATGGTACCGGAGTTGTATGTGCTTCGTTCGAGCATGGTAAACCGGGTTCTTTGCCAAATGAATGGCGCTTTGGCTATCACAATATAGCACACTTCCCTCGTGGTCCTGATCCAATTCCCGCAGAAAAGATTGTAGCCATATCATTTCCTTTGTGGCCTCCGTCACAGCAACGTACTCAGCCTCACAACTAGAGAGAGCTACTATCTTTTGCAACTTGAAAACCCAAGAGATTGCAGTACCTCCGAAGGTGTAAACATACCCGGATGTGCTCTTTCTGCTATCAATATCACCACCGTTGTCAGCATCAACATACCCTTGCAATCCTGTTTTTGATTTTCGGAAATACAGAGCTGAACTCGAGCTGCCTTTCAGATATCTGAATATCCACTTCACAGCCTCCCAGTGTTGCTTTCCCGGATTGCTCATAAATCGGCTGACAACTCCCACTGCATGTGCAATGTCTGGCCTTGTACATATCATTGCATACATAAGACTACCGATTGCAGATGCATAAGGTATCTTGTCCATCTGCTTCTTCTCATCCTCGGTTGTCGGCGACTGATCCTTTGACAACCGAAAGTGTCCAGCCAAGGGAGTGCTGACTGGCTTGGCATCATGCATGTTAAACCTTTTGATAACTTTCCTCACATATTCTTCTTGTGAGAGTTTGATGCCCTCCTTGCTTCGGTCGATTCTCATCCCAAGGATTTGCTTTGCAGCTCCCAAATCCTTCATTGCAAACTCTTCCGATAACCCTTTTTTCAACCGATCAATCTCCTGTAGGTTTGCTCCTACGATTAGCATGTCGTCGACATAGAGTAGCAGTATCATGTACGAGTCTTCAAATTTTTTGAAGTAACAGCAGTGATCTGCCTCGCACCTTGAAAAATCAGCTTTCTTAATAAAGCTGTCAAACTTTAAATACCACTGTCTTGGAGCCTGTTTTAGTCCGTACAGACTCTTTTGAAGTTTGCACACCAGATTCTTCTTTCCTTTGATTTTGAATCCCTCCGGCTGTCGTATGTAGATTTCCTCGTCTAGATCACCGTGAAGAAATGCAGTTTTCACGTCCATCTGTTGCAGATGTAGATTTTCCTTTGCTACCAGTCCAAGAACAGTTCTGATAGTCACCATCTTGACTACGGGAGAGAAGATCTCTGTATAGTCGATGCCTTCTTTCTGTTGAAATCCCTTTGCAACCAGCCTTGCTTTATAACGCTTGCTTCCATTGGGTTCTTCCTTTATCCGATAAACCCATTTGTTTTGCAATGCCTTCTTATCCTTTGGCAACTCGGATAATTCCCATGTATGATTTGCCGATAATGAATCTATCTCATCCTTCATTGCCAGCTCCCACTTAGTCGATTCATCGACTTGCATTGCTTCTTCATAACATTCCGGCTCCCCTCTATCAGTGAGTAGAATGTAGTTGAGGGATGGAGAGTACCTGTGAAGCGGCTTCCTGATCCTAGATGATCTACGCAGTTCTGTGATTGGCATCTGTTCATTTGTTTCAGAATCAACACTTTCATCAGCACCTTCTCGGATTGTTTGTTCCTCTGCCTCGGTTGTACCTGGCTGCGGCTCAGGTGTCGGAAAGTCCCTCAAATCGACTATTTCTGATTCCTTGTTCTGACATTCTGAATTCTTTTGCAGCTTGTCTTTGTACAGTACCTCTTCGTTGAAGACAACATTCCTGCTTTGGATGATCTTCCGATTTTGTTCATCCCAAAATCGGTACCCAAGCTCGGTGTCACCATAGCCAATAAAGTAACACTTCTTTGATTTTGGATCAAGCTTGCTTCTAGCCGTATCATCATTATGAACATATGATAAGCAACCGAACACTTTCAGAAATGAAAGATTTACCTTCTTGCCACTCCAGACTTCTTCTGGAATTCTGAAATCCAAGGGAACTGACGGTCCTCGGTTAATTAAGAAGGCCGCGGTATTGACTGCATCTGCCCAGAATGTCTTGGGCAGTCCAGAGTGTATTCTCATACTCCGAGCACGCTCGTTCAACGTTCGGTTCATTCTTTCGGCTACTCCATTCTGTTGCGGCGTTCCAGGAATAGTCTTCATCATCTTGATCCCATTATCGGCACAGTACCGTTTGAAATCACCATCAGTGTATTCTCCGCCGTTGTCGGACCTCAAACAGTTCAACTTGAGGTTTGTTTCATTCTCGACCATGGCTTTCCATCTTTTGAATACACTAAACACATCAGATTTATTTTTCATAAAATAAACCCATACCTTCCTGGTTGAATCATCAATGAAGGTCACGTAGTAGTGTGATCCTCCAAGGGAGGGTACAGTGGTAGGTCCCCACACGTCTGTGTGCACCAATTCCAGCTTTTCGACCTTCAACTCTCTGCCTGCACTTGAGAAGCTTACTCGCTTTTGTTTTCCGAGAATGCAGCTCTCACACGTATGAAGGTCCACCGTCTTCAGCTCCGGAATTAAGCCATTTGTCACCAACAGCTTCATCCCCTTCTGGCTGATATGCCCAAGCCGACAATGCCACAAATCTGTCTTCTTTGTGTTGTCAACCACAACAACAATATCACGACAGCTATCCGTCATGTAGAGAGTGCCAATCTTCTTTCCTCGGCCAACTACCATAGCACCTTTCGCCACCTTCCAAGACCCATTACCAAAGTTGAGATCATATCCCTCATCATCAAGCTGACCTACTGAAATCAGGTTTCGCATCAGCTTTGGAACATGTCTAACTTTTGTAATCTTCCACGAGGATCCATTTGACATCTTCAAATTAATGTCTCCCGTGCCAACAACGTCTAGCGGCTCTCCATCGGCTAAATAAACTTTGCCGAGATTCCCAGCCACGTAGTTTGTCATTATATCATGATGTGGGGTGGTATGAAAGGACGCTCCTGAGTCAAGCACCCAAGAGTCTATCGGGCTGTCAACCGATAGCAACAACGCATCGCCAATGTCTTCCGTAGCAGCGTTGATTCCAGCCCCCTTGTTGTCCTCCTTCTTTGGCGCCCTGCAGTTCTTCTTGAAGTGACCTGGTTTTCCACAGTTCCAACACTCAAATGTTCGTCCTGGTCTGGATTGACCCCTGCCATTCCTTGTCTTCGATCTGCCCCTATTTCGGTTGTAGTTTCTGTCATAATTTCTGCTTCTGTTTTCAACATTAAAAGCAGAACTCGTCGATGCCTCTCCAGAATCTGTCCTGCGCACTTCCTCAGCAAGGATACGATCCCTAACATCGTTGAACTTTAGTTTGTCACTGCCGATAGAATTACTAACCGCTGCTCTCATTGGCTCCCAGCTATTTGGTAGGGATGCCAACAAAATTAGAGCTTGCACTTCATCATCGAAGTCAATTTTTACCAATGACAATTGATTTACAATGGTATTGAATTCATTTACGTGTGCAGCAACATGAGCATTTTCCATCATCTTTAGATGAAATAGTTTCTTCATGAGAAATACCTTATTATTTGCCGAAGGTTTCTCATACATGTCAGACAATACCTTCATCATATCTGCAGTGGTCTTCTCCTTTGCCACATTGTGAGCAACGTTCTTTGACAGCGTCAGCCGAATGACTCCCAGAACTTGTCTGTCGAGGAGATTCCAATTTGCTTGCTTCATCTCCTCTGGTTTCGGACTCAGAGGTTCATGAAGCTTTCTGCCATATAAATAATCTTCAATTTGCATTCTCCAGAACGCAAAGTCTGTACCATCGAATTTACCGATGCCGTGCGTCGTACCATCTTCGCCTCCCATCGTTTCTAAATCACAACACAACCTGTTGCTCTGATACCAGTTGTTAGGATTTAAATCCCAAATCCGACCTTTGTAAGCAGGTTCCCAGGAAAGATTGGAGGGTCACAGTTGGACCACTTAAATACCAACCTCCTTAGACAGAACCTACTTACTCCGTGATGTAAGCGAAGAATAAATAGCACACACACAGATTTATAGTGGTTCACCCTCAATGTGAGAGCTACGTCCACGTTGCTGCTGCAGATCTTATTAAAGAAGAAATATTACAAGTGTTTACAACACTCAACCTCACAACCCCAATCCCAATTACACTCAAGAATTTTACCACAAAAATTCTCTCAAAGACCTTCTCTTACTTAGGCCTTTCACTAAGAGTATTTCTCTTAGATTTTTTCTCTCTTGGGATGTGTATAGCAAATGATCTTAATGATATCTTACAAATGAACCATAAGCTACCTATTTATAGGAATGAATTTCCTATGATGAGGTAAGCGCTTACATCACGACTATTATGAGGTAAGCGCTTACATCACGACTATGTGAACAAAAGAATTGACTTGTTTGGCCAATTCCACACCTAACATATTCAATATACAATAATGCTAATTCTAATCCAACTCGTCACGCCTCTGGGACTTGGTTCAAGTGGCAAAGGTTTGGGGACTTGTAACTTAAGTCACAGGTTCGAGCCCTGTGCCATGCAAATTAAGCCTGTTATTTAAGTGGAGAATGCGGGGCCATTATCACCAAGTTTCAAAGGTTACGGTTGGTCCAAATGGTTGACCCTAGATGAATATCTTGATCCTAAACAAGAGAGAAAAAAAAACTATTCCAACTCCTCAAAGTCGAGATTCAAAGAACTGCCACTTTTACTTTGGATGACTTTGCATATCATTGTTTGAAGCGCACACTTGAAAACATTCGCTTCCCATCATTTTATTGCTCTAAGCATGAAGCAATGACTTTTGATGAGAGTAAGAAATATAAAAGATCCCTGGTATTCTGTTTGGTCTAAAAAAGACTTGTATATTTATACAAGCTGCTGTTGCTGAATTACTGTAGCCACCATTATTTCATCTTTTTATTTCATTCACAAAACCGTCTTCCTTTCTTCGCATTAGTCAATAATCTGAAACAATGTAAATTTTTCCATGTAATGCAGGTTGACAGAGATGAACAGCAGAGAGTACTTAGAGCAACATGCTGAAATGTTGGCCAAGAAGCAGCAGCTTTTGCAGGAAAATCGCGCCGAGAATGCAATAGAGGCATAATTGATAGAAGGAATCCATACATTTTTCCTTAGGGATCCAATTCCTGTCTGTAAAATTGTGCAATAGAATCACCAAAAAAGGTGAGGTTGATTAAAGTTTTGGCTGGAAATGAGATGCATAAGTGTGATATATGGTAGTCATTGTTTAGTTGGGAATTGGGATAGAGAAATAATGTGATTATTTGTAATTACTTAGCTGATTATGCCAAAATGAATAAGAATGGCATCTTTTATGAACATTTTTGTTGTTGAAAATACTGGTGTACTTGAAAAATGTCCCTTTGAGTTGGTATTTTTATGTTATAACCAAAAGGGATTGCATTAGGTGACAAGCAAGAGTTGCATCTATACGAGCTTTCAATTTTTACATCAGATACTTAGGGTTGTGATTGGCACGGAGACGACATTTCCCATGTTTGGTTCCTTGAAAATCAGGAAAATAGGATCCGGATCTCCTGCGGGAATGATTTGGAAGATTCAAAACAAAAAATAGTTGTATTTGCTAGCGACAACATAATGGAGGCTAGCTAACATAGAAAGAGATTCCCGAATAGCAGTAATGTCTATGTGAATCTCTTCTTGACCGGCCAGGTTGAATCGGGGCACCAAGTTGCAGTGTGAACAATTGAATATTACCAAGACTGATACATTTGTCATAACTTGTGAAAAATTGAACAATATATGCAACTTTTAGCTATATGCAACATCACTCCCTCTCTTGATTGGTCACTGTCTCTGACTTATTAAATTTCTCGAATTCCTCTCATATACAAAACTAGTTTATACAACACAACTTATTGGAATTGGCAACGAAAATTTTGTTAAGCAAAGGTCATTTTTTAAGTTTCTACTACTCCCTCCGGATAAAAAAAAGATGTCTACTTAGCTTTTTTTTTCTTGTGTTAAAAAAAGTGTTCACTTATCAAATCAAGAAAGAATTAAATTTGTTTTTTCAGATTTGTCCCTATTAAGTGTTATATGATCAAATTTCAATGTCTATTTAATTAGGGGTAGTTTAGTCAAATTATCTAATTTTATCTAGGAGTTAGTATTTTTTTAAGAGGTGTATAAATGGCTAAGTAGATTTTTATTTTTTTAATCCGGAGGGATTATTATATTGTACCAAAATGCCGTTTCATAGAAGATTCTAAACATTCTTTTGCAGGTACTACGTTGTTTTCAAGATTATTATTAAACATACTATGTTGTACGTTGGCATTCTTTTTAAACATAAAAAAATATTTTGCCGCCTGCTTAACCAAACCAATAGTCCTATATTTCCATTAAAAATTTGTTAATGTCAAATGAACATTTCGTGTAATTCTCTTTCGAACACGATAATTATACTCACTAAACAAAAAGTAAAACACATGCAATATGTTTCTTGAAAACCAACTTCAATAAACATTCAACAAATTTGAATATTCTTGCAAAAATTCATCATTTGTAGCTGAAAAAGAGGATTTTTTAGCTGACCAAGATAAGTTTCTTGATTTTACTGTTGATAAATATGGTTGGTTGTGCTTTTAGAGAATTGTTTTGAATTTTTCTTTTTCATGGGGTTGAAAAAAGAGGATTTTTAAGCTGACACAGCTAAGTTTCTTGATTTTTCTATGGATAAATATGGTTCTTTGTGCTTTTAGAAAAAGTTTTTGAATTTTCTTTTTCATGGGGTTGAAAAAATAGGATTTTTAAACTGACCAAGATTAGTTTCTTGATTTGTCTGTTGATAAATATGGCCTTTGGTGATTTTAGAAAAAGTTTTAAACTTTTTAAATTGTGTGTTTTTTCTTAGACCCTTTTGATTTCTCTGTGGATAAATATGGGGTTTTGTGCTTTTAGAAAAAGTTTTAAACTTTTTAAATTGTGGGGTTATCTCAGACCCTTTTCTGTAATGTTGATTGTAGTTGTAATGGTGGGAGTATTACTAATGATACAAACAAAAATGAAAGATTTCATACATAAAAATGGAGTCTTTGTTCAGTTTGATGAACAAGAGAAAGTGGGAGTGAAGAATCTTGAACAAATGAAGCTGCAAAATAGGTCTAATAAAGGTGAAATTGATAAAATTTCTGTTCAGTTTGATGAACAAATTAAAGTGGGAGTTAAGAATCTTGAGCCAATTAAGCTGCAAAATAGGTCTAATAAAGGTGAAATTTTGTCACTTAGTAATATTCCATATCATAATTGGGAGTTATTTGCTACTGATTATGAAGAAATGATGAAAACCCTTAAGATATTTGTGTATCCTGATGCTTTTATGAATAACAAGTCTTCACCTTTTTCTAGTATTTTTCTTCCCCAAACAAACCCCTTTAATCCAAAATTAGGAAATTACTTTAGTGAGCATATGTTCAAGATTGCTCTTTTGGGTAGTTCCTTTGTTACAAAGAATCCAAAAGAGGCTTATTTTTACTATATGCCCTTTTCGATCAACGTTATGCGAAATCACCCTAATGTGCATTCTGCTTCCGCGATCAAAGATTTTGTTGCTGGATATACTGATAGAGTTAGGTCAGAGTTTAAGTTTTGGAATGCATCTGGTGGTGCTGATCATTTTTATGTGTACTGTCATTCTATCGGTCGAGATGCTGCCTCTAAGCAGCAAGAATTGCATCATAATGCGATTCAGGTTACGTGCTCGTCTAACTATTTTCAGAGGCTATACATTGCTCACAAAGATATTGGGTTGCCCCAAGTTTGGCCTCGCCAACACGAGGAAGCGTTGAACCCTCCGGATGCGAGGTATGCTGTCATTTAACCGCATAATGTTTCAATTTCTGTTGATAAGAGGAGGGTTGAAGGGGGGGGGGGGGGGGGGGGAGCTCTTTCATATATTGGTGCATTTTCTTACTTTACAAGGTAGGTGTTGGACATTTTATCATTCACTACTTCATGTTGTGCTTCATTTTGTGTGCCTAGTGAAATTATTTTCCTCCTGAACTCTCTCTGTACCAATTTATGTGGCACACTTGCCTTTTTAGGACACTAAAAAATGTCACCTTTTTATAATTAGAAACAACGTAACTTTAAAATTCCTATTGTTCAGGTCTTGTTGGTTTTGTGTGTGTTGTGGGAGAGGGGGGGGGGGGGGGGGAGGGGGTGTTGTTTACTTTTTCTAACTCTTGCTTGAGAAGTATGGATGATCGTTTGTGAAAGCGATGCTGAAGCTCTATGGTTAGTGGGATGTTGAGTCGTGTCATCTGGTTTCCTCTGGAAATAGGGTAATCTATTTTGTTTAGTTGAATAGGTGCCATTGCAAACGAGTAACATAACTTCAGCATTAGAAACTTCTCCTCTGGCTTATCCAACTGTTTCCGCTATAGCTGTTGGCAGACAAATGCAGAAACTTTGCTAATTCTTGCTGATATCAACTATTAGTCTTAGGAGTAAACTGGAGATGCACACAATCAGGACAAGCTTGACCTATATGCAAGTTGAGCTTCACTTGTTGGAGTAGTGGTGGTTTTATTGACAATCCACTTAGTTCGGAAGCGATGATTTGTCATCTTTTTTATTAAGTAATTAAAACCAGACAAACATATTCATGCTTCGTTAGAGATTGTTTTGGACCCTTTGTACTCATAGATGCATTTTGGATTCTGTAAAGAAAGACATGCTTTTAGGATTTAGGAACAAATGTAAGCTGCTTTATGGATTTAGAATTGTCGGTGTTGCTAATGAACATAGAAGAAGGTCATAGGTACAAAGTATATGATCATGAGTAGACAAATGCATAGTGGAGAGATATCTATGTAATGCATTTATGCAGCTAGGTGGCCGACGAAGATTTTTCAAAATTGAAAAGTGATTTCGTTATTTCTTCTTCTGCAACTCTAGTACTTGCACTTTCTTTCCCAACAATAAAATTTGCAGCTACCTTGATCATTAAGCTTCACCTACTCTCTTATTTACCATGTCACCAGCCTGCTTTCAACATTCAGCCGAAGACACGCTCCACTCATTTGTCCAAAACAATGGATATGCCTCGATTTTTTTCACTAGATATGTATATATAGATAAATAAGCAAAATGAAAATACTAGATATAAATATGAAAAAAATGACACCGCTTGTCATTATAGTGATGTATTCATTTGTTCACTTCAAATATTGATACCGCTTACGGAAAATTCTGCGTACGCCACTACTCAGAGAGATCTCTCTAGTTGAGTTATCCCATACTAAATTGGCCAAGTTGTATGTTGTTTCTTATAATTATTCCACTCTTAGAGTCCAACTGTATATCTGTTCAACATAAAGATCAAAGCTAGGGTGCGTATCTTGGAGTTATGAATTTATTGCTTTAATGATGTGAACAACCTCGGAAACAGCCATCCTACCTTGGTAGGAGTAAGGTCTGCGTACACTCTACCCTCCCCAGACCCCACGTTGTGGGATTTCACTGGGTTGTTGTTGTTAATGATGTGAACAACGTTTTTCTTTTAAGCTTGTGTCAGGTACCTTTTGTGCTTATGACTTGCTTTTTTTATTTTTACAGATACAAGCTTGCTTTCTTTGCTGGTCGTGTCCAAAACTCTCTTGTAAGACAAAATTTATTGGATCTATGGAAGAATGATAGCTCCTTCGATATATTCTCCGGGAGTTCATCTTTCCCTTACAAGGAAGGATTTCGGAGAAGTAAATACTGTCTCCACGTCAAAGGTTACGAGGTGAATACAGCTAGAGTCAGCGATGCTATTCAGCATGGCTGCGTTCCTGTACTAATTTCGAACTACTATGATCTTCCATTAGCAAACATATTAGATTGGAGCAAGTTCTCAATTATTGTTAATGAAAGAGATATTCCACACCTAAAGAAGATATTGCTCTCGGTGCCTAAACGAACTTACCTCAACATGTATAAGAACTTAGGCATCGTGAGAAGGCACTTCGCTTGGTATAGTAGCCCAAAAGAATATGATTCCTTCCATATGACAGTTTACCAACTTTGGCTCAGAAGGGGACTACATCGAGTCACTTGGTGATATCTACTATGTGTAGCCGGTATCTGACTTCAGCTTAGATGACATCTAGCCAATGAGCTCAACGAGGTGTTTTATCATATTAAGATTAAACTAAGTGATTTTGCTAGATGTCATCTAAGGTGAGCTGAAATGAAGCGACATGGTCAAGTGAAGATTCGTATGACCGATCTCAACTTGTTAGGGATTGAGTTATAGTTATTGTTATTGAAACAGCCTCCTTACCTTTCAAGGTAGGGGTATGGTCTGCGTACAGTTTACCACCCACATTATGAGTTTTCACTGGGTATGTTATATTTTGAATATTTATCGTATTAGAACAATCTGACATAGTAGTGCGGTGGGGGGATTCTCATCGCAATAGTGTGTAATTTTTCAAATTTATTAGAATGTACATGTAACATGATTGCATCATGCAATCTACTATTTCTTTTATTATTTGAATTGCAGTCGAGTTTTGTTTAAATCTTTTGTTCTTTTATAGGTCAGTTATTCCATTTTAAGAGAGCAAGCATGAACTCCCAAGATAAAAAAGCTTGTTTTGCAATCTACTAGCACCATCATTCAATTTTCTTTTCGCGATGCACTTCATACCTTTCACCAAAGTTACTTGTACACACCTCGACTAATTCTTCAGTGCTACCTTATTACCACAGCCCAAATACAGGAAGAGGTCATTTTGTCTCTGCTGAAATGTATACCATCTTATTACCACAGCCCAAATACAGGAAGAGATCATTTTGTCTCTGCTGAAATGTATACCATCGTTCTTTCTATGATCTGGAAGGGGGGCACACACATGGTTTTATATTTTTATTGCCCAAATCTCCAGGACCATAAGATGCTTTGGGTCCAAAGTTCTTTTAGGACGAAGTTTAAAACACGAGGAAACACTATTATCCCACAATAACAAAATAAAGCCTCCATAAATAAGCACTGAAATGATAAATGAAGTTCATCAAATATAAGATGGTCTGTACATTCCACTGGTCATGCAATAATAGAAACTCCAAGGCTACGAGCCATCTGCTTTAGCATTTAGAGACATCAACTTTCAAATTTATGGCCAAAACTTACATACTTGAAAGCAAGACTGATACATTGTGCAAAAACAGCATGCCTAAATCTTTCAACATTGTGCAAAAACAGCATGCCTAAATCTTTCATTGAAGAAATGCAAATTTTGCCAACATGAGAAACCCCCTCATTACTTCTGAAATTGAACTGAGTAGGAGCCAGTGTTTGGATCTTTAACTGTTTTGAAGTTGTCAACGCTCATACCAAATCGGCCCAAAATGGAATTTCCCATTTCTTTGAGCTTGCCTGCAACATAAAAAAAGATGTTTTAGCTTCTTCAGGGTATGTTAATCAAAGATACAAACAGTCTTCAATGTACTCAAAATATGAATTTGGGACGAAACTAAACACAAAATTCTGAAACAAATACAAATCATTAATGAACCACAAAAAAAGAAGTGTGCAATGTGCATGATTGACGAGTGCCTATACTCCTTGAAAGTAAAACGGAGAATCGTGATAAACAGAATACCATACACTGTCTCAGATCAAACAGTATTCAAGGTGTTAAACCACAAAACAAACTCCCTTTAGGGAAACTTGAGATGATACAATGATTCAGTAGAAAAGAGATCAAATAGTCTGGACCTCAAAGCTAAAAGGCAATCTCAGAGAGTCCAGAACAGTCGCTATAGTACATTTAGTACGGAAGTACATTCAGCAGCAGCACATGATTAGAGCAGTAAAGCATACAACATCTGATCTAACTTTGTCCCCCCTTATTGATTCAAGAATGTTAATGAGGCCTCAATAAGAAGACTGGAAAACCAGGCAAAGAACAGTAGCAATCTTTGTATATACATTTCTACATATCCACTTGGCTACTTCCAAGAATGGATAGAAGGTACATAGGATGAACTATTCTGGCAGATAGTTATAAACCACAAAAAAGGCAATTTCTTCAACTGCCGGAAGATGAGTCAAGTATCGATTCCACCATAGAAAATGAATGAGAATATCTCCAAATAAAGGAGTACCATGTAGCTGGCAGACAAAACAGACGCCATTAGTCCATTACTACCTATTTTCAAAATGCAGACAAATGAATGATACAAAAATTTAGGAGACTGATTGCTAAAGCATGCAAGTCACGTTCAATCTTCACCAAACAACTAGCCTGAGAAACTACAGGGGATCTCTAAGCGCAAAAACATAGTAGTCCATAACAATGTGAATGACACACTTCTCTATGTAGCTTTTTCTTTTTTGATGAAGAACCACTTCTATATGTAGCTTTTTGCTGTTTATTTCCATAATTAGCCAGAAGTTAGTTAGACACGGAATAGATATCCTTCCCACTCACTAACATAAATAAGTGGGAAGAAGTATCAAACCATTAACAATTCCATAGGAAAGAAGCTTTGCTATTTTCTTTTCTTATCTAACTTTTTTCTGATTTTATAAAGTTAGATAAGAAAAGAAAATAGAGGACTTGTCCATGTCAAGATAGGAGGTTGTTAAGCTTACCAATCATCTCTTCTTTCATCTTTTCTCGCTTCTCATCAGCTAATGGCTTTAAACGGATCACAGTTCTCCTAGCTTGGTCATGTGAGGGTTCCAATTCCAAGATCTTTGTCATGTCTGCAAGATTTTAAAAAACAACGGGAATAAGAGCAGAAAAAAAGAGCCAAAATAGAACTCCAATTTTTTAATATTCACCTATAACATAAACCATTTGAGTGGTGTGCAATTATTACCAGAGGCACATGAGTAACATACAGGGACTCTTTTTGTTTATTCTTTTTCCAACTCAGAGAGTGGGAAAGAGGGAATAAGGAGAAGACATAGGAGAACCTGACCGAAAAAAAACAAGATCTCCACCAAGTAGCTAAGTGATGCGAGTATGGATACTAGTTCTATGGTGATGCAGCTAAGAAATGCCAATTACAATGACATTGTACTGAACAATCATAATACAATTTCAGAACTCAATGTTTACCAGTAATAGCCTCATCATAGTGTTCAAGCTTTTCATGTGCCTCTGCTCTTCTAACCAGAGCCTTTATATATGTAGGATTTAGTTCTAATGCTTTTGTGCATTCCTTGATAGTCTCGTCATGTTTTCCCTGTAAGTGGAAAAGTACAATAGGTGTCATTAGTAAATGCAACAAAACTCACAGATAAACACATTCATATCCTACTAACTACACTGAGAAAAGTATAAAATAAAGATTAGGGAAGAGCAGATGAAGCATCGTGGAGATTGTTTCTAATATAAAGGGAAGGCAGTGTAATATCACTGTGCAAAGGATTTTTTTTTTTGTTTCTAATATAAAGGGAAGGCAGTGTAATATCACCGTGCAAAGGATTTTTTTTTTTTTTTGGAGAACTGTGCAAAGTAAACTTTCAAATTCTTATTTCTGAAATTGAAGGAAAATGATGAGACAACAATTTTTTTTTGTATGCCGCTCACTGGTGAGCAATACAGAAGGATGGGTACCACTCTCGTTCTCTAAGCTACACATCTTGCCACCCTCTGCCTTTACAGTTATTCTTTTGGGTAGGGTGGGTGGGATGGCATGAGTGATCACGCATTGTACTTCCACATTAGAAAAGCAAGAAATCTTAAGCAAGAAATTCAATCAGGTTTGAAGTCAATAATTCATCAAGTTGGACCAACATTATAAATATATATTTGAACTTAATTATCAGGCCCAATTAAAGCAGGGTTAAAGGGATTTAGAAGACATGACTAATCTTAGTTTCTTTGTAGCTGGCCAGTATTTCTTTTTGATCAGGTAAAGGTAATTCCATTGGTATCCAGCAACAAGAGTATGTTGGGGGAGCATATATAGAATAGTTCTTTACTGGCTGTGTAAAGAGCTCAAGAAATCAAACATGGCTTCTACTAGCCAGTCAGAATTTCCAAATCCAATATATACTAGGGTGACAGGTGTCTTTTGAATGTTCAAATCCACAAGTTCAAGTGATCAGAAAAAGCTGCAAAGTTGATTTTAAGTATTTACTAGTTACCTACTAAATTGCTATCCTAAAAGCGTTAAGAATCTGAGTGGGACAATGCAAATCAATGAAGAGCTATACAATCATGAACAAACAGGTGCTAAATGTAAAAGCTTCTCACAGATTTGGAGAACCACTCTGTAGAAAAGCCTAATCTATCTGCACTCCCAATGCATAGCAGAATTTTGACATCATAAAATCTGACACATAGTGTACAAAATGCACACGCAGAGCTTACCAGTTTGGAGAAACAAGCTGCACGATTAGCATGGCATATTGAACGAATTTCAGTACTTGAAGGAATATCTGCTGCAACTTGTAAAGCTAGCTCGTATTTTGACAATGCCTCTTCATAAAGCCCATCCTTAAACAATGTATTGCCATCAACTTTTGCATCATTTGCTTGAGCCAAGGCTTTCTGGTTCTCAAAATGAAAGAATCATATCAGTAATTGTTGAGGGTGATTATCTAGTAAGTTCACCAACTAAGAAGGGGAAAAGCATTTAAAAAAAATACAAAAAATAGAAAAAGGACAGTAGTGATAGTTGAAATGGCAATGGACAAAACCTTAAGACATATTAACAAGAGCAAGAGGGCAAGGCAGATTGCATTCACGCAAATACATTTATCATGAAATTACTAGATGTCGAATGGGAAAAACCAAGAAGGTGTCAAGTATACAATAGTTAACATATTACAGAATCGCAAGACATTCCAAGCTGCAAAAAGATACTGGATATATCAAAAGACTCTTGGAGTTTCATACAGCTTTGTGGTGTAAGGAGAAGATGCTATTATGCAGAGATAATCCGGGCTACTTGATAGTTTGCCGTTGTGGCTGAGCCACTCAGTTCTCATGTAAACATTTCTTAAACCACCTTGGTGTAACATCAATAAAATGAAACTTGACTCATCAAAAGAACAGAATCACTAGTGAGAATTTCAACAAACCGAGAAATCAATTCCCTTATCCTACTCAGTTCGTCCGAGAGACTGTCTCAAGAAACAAAAATATGAATCAAGAATTCGCACGCTTTAAATTCTAATCACCGCATTTTTCTCCAATGCACCATTTCAAAGAACCACAATCAGAACCTCAAACTACAACCTTTAATCGAAAAACAATAAAAAAACTACCGAACTCAAAATCCTTATCCACAACATACAAGCTGAATAAACTAATCTAAACTTAACTCATTGCAATCAATCTACAATACCGAAGAGCAGCAAAAATGGCAACACAAATAAATCAACAAAAGCAGTGTGAGAGAACCAGTGTTATCAAAAGCGAAAAGCGCAAAAAAGCTCTAAGGTCAGCTGGGGCTTTAAGCGCAAAGCGCAAATAAAGCATGGGCTTTAATGAAAAAAAGGGCAATGGTACAAATATATATATATATATATATATATATATATATATATGTTTAATCCAAGATTAATTATAATAAGCATGAATAACAAATATATGGACAAAGAAATTGTAAAAATATTACGATAAAGTGAAATATCAATCATCTAGTGTCACCTCCTCAAGCGAGGCTCATTGGCAAGGAAAAGTATGTCTTAGAGTCTTGATGACGACACTGAAGCACACATAAAGCGAGGTGAAGCGCTCAACATGTTTTGAGCCTCGCTTCAGGGCTTAAGCGCGCCTTTGATAACACTGGAGAGAACAAAATGTATAGTTGTAAGCTACTAATTATTAAAGGTTTTGGTAGAATTCAACTAAGTATTAATATTAGTAATAGTATTAGAGAAAGGACTCTCCCCTTCGTCACAAAATAGTTGTCAAGTTTCTTTATTTTTTTTTAGAATCAATTTGATTAAGTTTCGGAGCTAAATAGAATTAGATTAATTCAACATTTTAAAATTAAAATTTGCATTCAAAAACTATATGAAAAGTACTATATACCAAGCTAAACTTATCTAAATTCATTGCAATCACTCTGCAATACCTAACAGCAGCGTAAAATAGCAATACAAATAAATCAAAAAAAAAAAAAGGCGTGAAATAATTTTAAAAAACTACCTCAGTCAGGTGTTCCTAAATAATAAGAAACTCAAAAAAAAATTATACAAAATATACAAGCGATTAAACTAAGTTAAACTTATCTAAACTAAGCTGATTTTTTTTTTTTATTAATTAATAACAATGTCAAAGAGTAAAACCTACTCCATTCAGTTGTTCTACAATGAATACGGAACTAAAAAACATTATTCACAATATAAAAGCTGATTAAACTTACCTAAATTCATAGAAATCACTCTACAATACCTAACAGCAGCTAAAAATAGCAATAAAAATAAATCAACAAAACATTATTCACAATATAGAAGCTGATTAAACTTACCTAAATTCATAGAAATCACTCTACAATACCTAACAGCAGCTAAAAATAGCAATACAAATAAATCAACAAAACATTATTCACAATATAAAAGCTGATTAAACTTACCTAAATTCATAGAAATCACTCTACAATACCTAACAGCAGCTAAAAATAGCAATACAAATAAATCAACAAAACATTATTCACAATATAAAAGCTGATTAAACTTACCTAAATTCATAGAAATCACTCTACAATACCTAACAGCAGCGAAAAAATAGAAACAAAAATAAATCAACAAAACATTATTCACAATATAAAAGCTGATTAAACTTACCTAAATTCATAGAAATCACTCTACAATACCTAACAGCAGCTAAAAATAGCAATACAAATAAATCAACAAAACATTATTCACAATATAAAAGCTGATTAAACTTACCTAAATTCATAGAAATCACTTACAATACCTAACAGCAGCGAAAAAATAGCAACAAAAATAAATTAACAAAACATTATTCACAATATAAAAGCTAATTAAAATCAACCTGATTCAATTGTTCCTGATTTTCTTCCTTCAAATCCGTATTAGAAGAAGACGACGCCGTATTGATCGTATTACTTCGATTTTCGGTTTCGTTCAGTTCTGTATCGCTTGCAGTCTCGTATCCATCTGACACGTCACCAGACGAATCCTTCAACGTCGTCGTTTTGGAGTTTGGTTTTGGTTCTTCAGAAGGTGCTTGTTCTATCAACACCATTTCTTTCTTCTAGAAGCTTCTTCTTTGTCTTTCAGTCTTGTATTGTATGCGGTGATGATGATGGAGAACTATTAATTTGCTTGAGAATCGAGAAATCTCTGCTACTTTTTATATGTATAGGGAAAAGGGTCAAAAATAACCCCCTTTACTTTTAAAAATGATTTCTAAATTTATTTTGGATCAAAAATATCCTTCTCCAAATATACTTCTGCTTTGACGAAAATTATCCACTAAAATAACTTTAAATTATTTTTTAAACCTGTTTCGTTATATAAATTTAATTTAATTAAATAATAACTTATAAGATCTTCTTACTCCCCCAATATGTAGGTATGAAGTTTGAGAGAATTGGGAGAATAAGGAGATATTATGGGTTATTATTTAATTAGATCGGGTTTAAATAATAGTACGGGTTTAAAAATTGATTTGGGGTTATTTTGGGGGATAATTTTCGTCACGATAGGAGTATGTTTGAAAATTTTAAGGACGGGAGGGATATTTTTGACTTAAAATAAGTTCAGAGTATATTTTTAGCTCCTTTTTCAAAATAGAAGGGTATTTTTGACCCTTTTCCCTTCTATATATGCGTGTAGGCGGGGAATCTAACGACACCGTTTTTCATGTTACTGATATGAGAAAAATGACAAATATTGTCCTTTGTTTTCGGTAACCAAGTTCAAAATAGTCCCTTAAGTATTTGATATATATATATATATTTATTTATTTATCAAACCCTTTTATTAAATTAAATTTAATAGAGTGTGAAAGTAGAAAATATTTAGCTCAGAGTATATTTTTAGCTCCTTTTTCAAAATAGAAGGGTATTTTTGACCCTTTTCCCTTCTATATATGCGTGTAGGCGGGGAATCTAACGACACCGTTTTTCATGTTACTGATATGAGAAAAATGACAAATATTGTCCTTTGTTTTCGGTAACCAAGTTCAAAATAGTCCCTTAAGTATTTGATATATATATATATATATATATTTATTTATCAAACCCTTTTATTAAATTAAATTTAATAGAGTGTGAAAGTAGAAAATATTTAACGGAACTCACATTTAGAAGCATTACCGTTTATGTTATTTTTTGATCTCTTTAAGAGTTTTGTGTAACTTTTTTAGGTGCAATTTCTGAACTTTGAGAATTTTTTTAGTGTTTCTTGTTAATATATAATTTTTTCACAGTTCGGATTAAATTTAACAGCTGAGTTTGTTAAATATTTAAGCGAGACCAAAAGTTCTCATTTTTGATAAATTTAAAGGATAAAAACTGCTTAGATAATACTTAAGGGACTATTTTAAAACTATTATCGAAGATGAGACACCAAAAGTTTCTTCGCTTCTTCTAGAAGTCTTCTCTGTGAAAGAATTAATTTGCTTGTGAATCGAGAAATCTCTATACTATTTTATATGACTGTAAGCAAGGAACCTAACGACGTCGTTTGCATGTTACTGATATGAGAAAATGACAAAAATGGTCCTTTATCTTTGGTAACGGGTTCAAAATAATCCCTTAAGTATTACTTGGAGTAATTTTTACTGATAATTGGAACTGTAACAACAACAACATACACAATATAATTTTACCAAGTGAGGTCTGAAAAGGGTAGAATATACGCAAACCTTATTCGTATCTTGGGAGGTAGGGAGATTGTTTTCGATAGATCCTTAAGGAGACTGTTTCCGATAACCCTTGGCTCAAGAGAAGGTGCTTGGGGAATGATGGAGAAATAAATTTGCTTGTGAATCGAGATATCTCTATGCTATTTTATATGGCTTGTAGGAAGGGAATCTCACGACGCCGTTTGCATGTTACTGATATGAGACAAGAGGTGGTCCTCTATCTTCGGTAACGGGTTCGAAATAGTCCCTTAAATATTACTTGAGTAGTTTTAATCCTGTAAATTTATCAAAAGTGAACCGCTTTAATCCCCGTTTATATTACCAAACTCTGATTATTAAATCTAATCGGAACAGTGACCGTAGAAAATATTTAATGGAAACAAATTCTGCAGTTTATGTTACATTTGGTCTCTTTTAAGATTTTGGTGCAACTTCTTGAAGTGCTATTTCAGTTGTTTATTGTCTATATTTTTGTGTTTGGCGTAGTTTTTACTTTGTGATTTCTAGAATTTGAGAATTTTTTTAGTGCTTTTAAATAATATTTTTTTCATAGTTTCAGTTTAATTTAACAATCAGAGTCCGATAAATATTTGGCGAAGACAAACAATGCATATTTTTGACAAATTTAAAGGATCAAAACTGCTCAAGTGAATCGAGAAAGCTCTATTTTATATGGTTGTAATAAGGAAGTCAACGACGCCGTTTTATACGGTTCAAGTATCTGCCTATGGTCATTACTCGTTAAAAAAAGTTTTCCAAATTTAAAAAAATTCCACATGTTTTAATGAAAATCCAATTCTGTTTTTTTTTTTTCATATATATAAAAGGCTTACTACATTTGTTTTTTAAAGAAACGGATGTTGAAAAATTATTTTTCCTTATTCTACAAATAACGATTTTTCAGATTTCTTTTTAAAAAAATAAATCAATTTTTCAGTAATAAAATGTCATGTGCAATTTAAATATTTTTTTAAAAAAAATTAGTGTTGTCCATTAGTCAAGGGGAATAAATGAGCCAAAAAGTTGAATTGAGGGGTAGTTTTAGCAAAATAGATGAATAAAGGGTATTTTTATACCTTTTCTAAAAGTTTAGGGGCATTTTTGTTCTTTTCCGTTAAATTTCTAAAAAAATATTTGGGAGTTTGACTAAAAGTACACCACTTATGCAAACATAATGTACTATTAGTACTCCATGTGAAAAAATATGTATGATTTTGATCCAAACCAAAACATAATGTATGATTTTGGTCCTTTTGTCTCGGAAGCTAATCTGCCGATAGAAATTCAGATCTGTATTATTAGAAACTTATCGTTTCCTATATTGTGTTCTCCTTTACTTTTTGTGTTCTCCTTGACTTTTACTTTTACTTTTACTATAAAAGAGAAAAGAAATCTTTATTATTCCAAGAAAAAAGAAACTTTATTTGATTAGTGAAATATTTTACTATTTGCAAATAATGAGATTTAGTTTTACAATACTGATTTGGCCATCAGTATCTGCGAATACTTAAATTAAATATTAAAAATATTGATGAAATATTTTGTATTACTCACTTTAATGAATATTACAATTGAAGTTATAACTTTCGCTTATAAATCTTCAAACAAGTAAAATTCATGTCCAAACATACTTAAATAATATAAATAAACTTACTCGTCACTTTTATTTTCCATTCGATGTTTGGTACACACATTGGAGGGCTGGACTAAATCCGAATTCGCACTGAGAAGTTCTAGTTTAGAAGACAAAAACGCTCTCTAATGAAGACGATTTCATATTTAGAGCTTGAACCCGAGATTGCTGATTAAAGATGAAGAAGTACTTACCACTCCACTATAATTTTTGTTGGTCTTTCGGTCTTAAGAGTGTAGTAGTAAGTGAGATTACATTGAGTATGTTGTTGTAGTGTAGTCGTAAGTGGAGGGGAAAAGTAAATAATATTACAAACTAATCAATTTATTATTCTTTTCCTAATATTTCCTATGATGTGTTATACTAGGATAAAATTATAGTAGTAAGTACCAAACGTAACTTTCGACAAATCCGAGTTTATGCAGGAATAGGGCAACAACAAAATCCCACTTCTAAAAGGTTTATGTTAAATAGTATATCTATAAATACACAACAATAGGTTAATTACTTCATTAATCCTATCATTGAAATTTTAACTCACAAAGCTTCCCTAAAATTTCTCCATCATGGCAAAAACCAGGTTTTTACGTCTACTGTTCATTTTTTTCATTAGCTTTTCAACCTTAGTTATTTCTTCATCTTCTTATAATCCAATTAATATCAACACCATAGATAATCTTCCAAACACATTATTGAAAAAAGGCTATGTTTCAATGTCAATTATTCTTGAAAATACCATAAATCGTCTTATTTCTTCTTCACCAAACACCACAAATTTCACCATATTTTGTCCTACTGAAAGAGCTTTTCTAAACATATTTCCAAAATATCAAGACCCTCCTTATAGATTAATTCAATATCATGTTGTCCCTTTGAAATTAAATAAAAATATTCTCGAAACTTATTATCCTAGAAGGTCCAAGCTAAAAACCCTACTCCCTGACCACAATATTATTACTACTACGTTGCCTTATTTCGAAATAGTTTCTATTAACAACGTTGATATCGCCGAATGGGACGTATACAATGATGGACGTGTGATTGTGCATGGAGTTGATGAATTTTTCGATCCAGCATTAGAGATATTATTTTATCCTAATAATCGCGACGTTGATAGTTCTTCAGGCATGGAGAAGAAAATTGAAGAGATGAGATATGGTTTTACGTTTGGAGATTATGTTGATTATTGGATTAAAAATCCTCAATTGATGGTTCAACTAATTTGGCTAATTTTGGAAGTGGGATGTCTAATTATAGGTCTTTGTTATATCGTGCATTGTTGTGTTTTGCAGGCTGAAGATTATATGGATGATAATAACGAGGATGATACATATGTTGTGCTCGAGGAAGATGAGATCAAAGTTGCATTACTTGCTTAGGCTTACTTTAATTAGATTAGATTAAGTTTTGTAACGTTCTCTTTTAGACCATTTTTTTGTTTGTTTGTATGTTGAGTTGAATTATTGATATGCTATTATTCCTTTTTATGTTATCTGTCAATCTATTACAATCCTCCTCTCTTATTTGTGCAATGAATGATTAAATGTTAGTAGTTAATAAGAAACGAGAATGGTGTGTTTAATTATTCCATACTTCTATTAGTGCATGTGTAGATTTAAAATCTTCGTATTTTCTGTTTAAAAAAGGAAAATTCAAACCTTAGCTAAGAAAGGAATATACATATGACGAAGTATACATATATACACTTGGGAAAATAGTTTGTCCATTCTAGCCGTTCCTTTTTTAGAAAAAAAAAATGTATAATTATTATTCAGTTTTCTAATTTGAAGTCTTTGCATATTGATTTGAATGTTTTAAGATTCATATATGATCAATCTCAACTTATTTGATACTAAGGCGTAGTTACTAATCAACACAAATTCATACATAATCCATCTCAACTCATCTTAACTTAGTTGATACTAAGGCATACATATTGATATTGTTGTTGGAACCACGATCTATATGCTCTTAAAGTAAAGTAATCCCCCTTCACTATTAATCACCACATAATTATTCATTGATTATTAATCACCATATAGCAATCCCTTTATTATTCACTATGCACTATCCATGCATAACTATATGTGAACCAAACAGCCCCTTGGTTAATCTTGCACTATTAGACATTAAACATGCATTGACACAAGACTTGAAGAAAATATAAGTGATACCAAAATGGATTCTGAAAGATTGACTGAAATTTTTCTCATCAGCTTCAAATGTATGACATGATTGACTAAATACTGGTTCTTGCATTTTATTCACTTGCAAGACAATTGAATATTAATCATCTACTAAGAATGCTGCTGACCCTTTAAACTTTGCTTTCCAAGACAATAACTGTGCTACTACCACAATGAATAAGGGCATATACTACAATCACCCAGAACGCTAATTTTTCTGTATCGTTCCAATTTTATCTAAAAGAACACTAGAATACTAATGAATCTACCAAAAATTTCCAGCGATTGCTTCCAGAAAATGGATGGTCAAAGAATATCGAAGTCTCCGTGAAAGTTAGTATACTGATTTAAGATCTCTTGGGCATTGGCAATATGATAGATGTAATCAAGTCCTGAATAAATTTGATGAAACCTGTAAAGAGGAAAATTCATATCAGTGTACAGCCATGAGATCGACAAAATATCATACAACTAAAACAACTGAAATCAATTCCATGTGGAAGGGATCCGAGGGGCAAAATTTTGATCAAAATTCATAATCTAGAACAGCATAAATTCCAAACTTTTGGCATCCAAGTTTCATGATTCATTGTTCTTAAAAAAAATGGATAACTTGAGTCCCAATTCTTCACTAAAACTACTATAACTGAGAATGAAGCACTGGCAAAATAAAACAAAAACCTATAAGATGAATAAGCTTTATTACACCTTGAACATGAAGATGGCATCTCGCTAATCTCATTTGCCTATTGTACTCCATCCCAAACTACTTGACCTACTTCTCCTTTCCTTTTTATGTGATGATGGTGTTTGGGTCAGCTAGCGGTTACCTTGATTATTCTACTGGATACCTACTATCTCCTACCAAAACAGGTACTTCTTTTACTCCCTTTTTTGGTCTACCCAAAAGCCTGACATCTTAAGTAAAAATGAATTACCCCCCTGCGGAGGTACAAGCTTGTCTATGGGTTCAGCAGAAGCCAGCAACTTTGGCCCAGACTCTGTATTTGTCTTTAAAATTCATTCAATACGTATAAATAATTTCTCCAGAACCCATTAAGCTGTGTTTTTAGAATACAGAACCCATAAGCTCAAAATCCTAGCTCCGCCTCAGCCCCTAACCCCCAATTCAGATGAAAATATGTAGAAACTATTTTTGTTATTTCAAAGCTTATTACAACACTTGTACACTTTTTTTATTGTTAAAGGTATACAACATCTTTTCACATTTCAAACCGCCTTTTTAGACATTTCCCTACCAAACTCTATAATTACATTCAAACATTAAAATCTTAGTAATGACACAAATCAAACTAAGTCATACAGATTGAGATGGATGGATAAATACTTCAAGAAAGATATAGATGAACTTTTTTGCACATGTTGTCTAAAGGAGTAAAATAAAAGACATGACTAAACCTTTTTAAGGAAAGGAAAAAATACCTTTAGATGGTGTGGCATGATTTTTATATCGAACGGCACATGAAGCCAAGCCTCGGGTGGATAGTACAAGAAGTTATCGGGCTTACTAGTATAGATATCTGCATATTGATGAATGTGGTAAGCGAATGCAGACTCCTGACCAGTGTCGGTGAGGAACGTGGCTCCGAACGATTTATTGAACATTCCCTTCATGTTGTATCGAGTCTTTTGTCTCTCTTCATTCAGCTCCCTAAGAAGAGACTTGTATCCTTCACTTGTCACGCTGCTGGTTACGGTCGCATGAAGCCTACCAAGAAGTTCTTGTATTATGTGAAATTTCGCCTGAATGTGGAGAGAAGGAAAGAAAATAAAGCTAGTTAGTAACAAAACGCAGTTTCAAAAAGAAGTTAGTAACAAAACGGATATATCTGATGGCAAGAAACAATCTGCGTTAAGAGTAAAATGGTTTATATAATGTGTGGAAAATGTAAGCCTATTTACAAGTTACCTTTTTTCAAAAAAAGATAATGTGAGCCTATTTACTGCCAACACCTTCTGATGAGACATGTGACCAAATGAAAGCAAGTCATCAATACATCAAGAAAGTGCTTTGTTAAACTGTTTGAAGCAGTCAAATGGGCGGGTTGTGCTGAACTTGGGCGGGGTAAAATGCGCTGAGTTAATAAATGGGCGGGTCCTACTTGGGCTGAAATGGGTTGGGCTTAAATGGGCTAAAAAGCAGGTTACAACCCAACCCGCCCAATTGTTACTAAGTTTATTTCGTTGTTTGTTCTTTTATAACTTTTATAATTGTTGTTGTTATTACAGCTCTACATAACATATTAAACGGAAAAAAAAAACTTTTGAGAATATCTTGACAAGGTTTTTATGGGTCAATTTGGGCAACATATCAGCCCAATTTTTAGATGGGCTGAATGGGTTGGGCTAAAATTGGCTGAGCTGATAATTGGTGGGGGTCAATGCTCGAGTGGGTTGGCGAATCATGTTTTTATGGGCTAATTTTGCCACCCCTACATATGGCCAAACATAAGCAAGTCACCAATACATCAAGAAAATTGTGTGATAAACTCGTTTGAAGCAGTTTATGAAGCAAACTTATGTCCTAATTAAACAATCTGCTTAGACAGTAGGCAGTTCATTTCAGTAGAGTGCAAGACAAGTCAATGGGAATAGCTGGCGATCTCTCTAATGAGACGATAGCCCAAGGAAACTTACATGTTGAGAAATTAAATTGCTAAGCACAACAATGATGAGCATGCCTACTAAGTGCAAAATTAGGGAAGACACAAGAATAATAGTACGGTTTAGGAAGGTATGGGTATTTCGTACAGATATTCCAAATTACATATAAAACCTTCTAAACTTCAATGTAGCCACAGTAAAATACCTATATCACAGGAAATGTAGGAATAACAGAATTAAATAATCAAGTCACATATAACACAACAACAATGACAACATACCCAGTGAGCATGCAGTTTCAAGTAAATGATGGAAGACTCAAGTTATACCTGTTCAAATCTGTAAGTATCATCATTCTGAATCATTATCTCATTCTGGAAACAACAAAAGACAACAGGAGTTAACTAAAATTTTGATCAACAAAAGAGGGAATAATATAGGACATTTTGACAAAGCAAAATGAAAAAAAAAAAAAAAAAAAGAGAGAGAACATACACAACCTCCCTCCGGCCATAGATTTTGCAATAACTGAAGCATTTTATTGCACCATAGGGTGTGCTCTAGTGGTCAATGCAGTGGGTGCAAACATTGGAGACTAGAGTTCAAATTTCAAGAGACAAAAAAACTAGGTGGTTTTTTTCTCATATGTCTAAGCCATGGTGGACAGGATTACAGGTATATGTGGTGGTGGGAATTGTAGGCATCCAGTGGCATAGTCGAGGTGCATGCAAGCTGACCCAGACACCATCGCCTCAGACAACATAAATAACTGAAGCATTTTAGTTAAAGCAATCCAGATTTCCAGTCATTATACCAGTGGTTTAAACTAATAATACCTTATAATGTATATAAATATGTGTCATATGACATCAAGAGTTTGCACTTCAACAATTTTTGCAACTAACGAGCAGAGACAAGGACTTCTTGGTCGAAAACCAATTAACTTTATAGCTAAATAGAGGTGGTTTTTTTAATATTAAATTCACATATTTATAAGCTATATAAGAAGTACCACAAGTCACACTTTTTAATGATTAAAGTTATGTAGCAAATGTTTGAAAATAATGATACAAGAAAATTATTCAAATCCGCAAATAGTAATAGCACATGATATAAAATGGTATAGATGGAGACTACGACAAAAACAGAAATTGGCGTACCATAAACAGAATAAAAACTAAAAGATAGCATACCTTCAATTCATGGATGATGGCAGCAGTCCGCCACCCCGCTTTTGAAGGTCCTCTGAGATCACTAAAGAGGTGATCCCCAAAATATATCACCTGAAGTTTCATAAGAGTTTATCTCAGTAATGTAATGAAAGAGGTAGAAAAATGAAAATGGATATATACACAGAAACGATAAGGTCTGTCTAAGTTGACTTGTCAAACTCGCATATAACAGAATGCAAAGTTTCCTTGCCATGAAAAAGCTGTAGTATTTAGTTAAGCATACCTCTGGACCCTTCCACTTTGTAATCTCCAAGAATGCTTTAAGGCATCCATGGTAGTAAATTTTACCGGGCAAGAAAGCATCAACTTTTGTAAAAGCCAACGTGTCCTTCTCCCCATCATAACAGCTGCATAAACATCCAATAAATACAATGAGGGCAATATTGTATGTGATAATAGCATGAGACAGTTAGCCTTAAGAGGATATTAACGGAAAATGTTTTATATAGTGAATTTAGACTTAGAAGAGGACGTGATACATACTTAACAACCAAATCAAAATTATTATTTAAAAAAAAAAAAAAAAAAAAAAAGGAAAAAAGCTAAGAATCTTTTTGATAGCGGGCAGGGATGGCATAGTTGGAGCCAATGTTAGATGCTAAGGAAAATTTGACAGAGAACTTAATGGGCAGAGAACCAAACCGAAATGGATGGTCAGATTTGTAAAAGTCTGGCTTGTTTGCTTTAGCAATTACAACATCAAAAAGTTCCTTCCAGTTGTCTTGCTGACCCAAAGAATCCTAATGAAATATATACCAAAAAGAAAAGGTGTCAACTCGGAGAATTCATTTTACTTCCAGACTGATAGAACAAGGTAACAATTCACAATACAATCAAAGCAGACACGAAAAGAAAGATACAAGTATCAAACTGTATTCCCGGAGGAAAAATGAGGTTATGCTCATCCTCACCACCAAAATTTTTTTTTTTTTTTTTGGTTGATGAAATGGGAACCCGCAGCCGCTACCCTTTGGGTGCGCCCCCAACTCCTGTGCAATAGCTCGCAAACCACACAGGAGAGGTAACCCGCACTAGGCAAGCCCCGTGCGACGAGCTCGACCCAAAAGGCAAAATCTTGACTAATCTAATACTATTAATGCCCATAACTGCAAACTACAAGAAGTGGTCATATAGTGTGCACTTCATTTAAAAGATAGAACTTGGGCCTAACTCGGCACCAAAAGCTAGCTAGTGGTGAGAATTGACCAAGACTATGTAAGTCATTACAACTTGTGACCGTGGTGTCCGGGCCTGCTTTGCGCGCACCTCGGCTAATCTCACGGGTGCCTGCTATTCCCCCCAGCACAGGTACCAGGTAACTCTATCCACCAAGGCTTGGACAGATGGGAAGAAACATAGTGATTTTGCCTTCGCTGGAAATTGAACTTTGAGACTTTATGGTTTTCAACCAACTTCATTGACCACTAGGCTATGAATCTTTTAGTTGTCCAGTAATTCCAAAAAAAAAAAACAAAAATGAGGATACCAGCACACTAACTAATTTGCACCACCAATTTTTGCACTCCGTAGTCCACTTACGGAACTAGAACTAAATCGCCAGCAAAAAACCAACAATGTTTCAGCTAGTTTAGGTCAAAATATTTCAGTGCAAGGAGTGACCTTATCTTTTCAATTTACATGCCACGGACAAACACAAACTTATGAACATAATCTGCTGCTGTCACATGTAAACTACAATGGTAATGAAATTCCAAGGAAAGTGTAGCCGAGCATAAAAATTATCCAAGGAAGGGTACAATTGCACATAAAGAAAATGAGCGATCCACATTAAGAAAAAAAAAATACTATGATTTACTTTTACTTGAAAATACCTGCAACATAAAGCGCATCCCTCCATCCACAAAATAAAAGGGAGAGTTGGTCAACAAGAAAAGTTTCTTTCCCTTATCCTTTAGCATCCTTAGAAAGCGTAGTAGCTGATCCTGAAGAGATAAGTGCGAAAATTAGGTCTAGAAGGCGGAAGTTCTGAGAGTTGCGAAATGTACAGAGCAACTATGGTAATACTTACATTCTTTACAAGGTATCTGGGGGGATCAGCAAGAATTCCTCTGTGAACTAACCCGCTATTATGAACGTACTGTATCGCTCGATTCACATCTTCATATACATAACGAGCATCAAATTCCAATTTAGCATCAACAAAATGTTGCACAATGTCAGCAATAAGGCATGCCTGCAAAAAAAAAAAAAAAAAAAAAATAATAATAATAATAAAGAGAACCCAAGAGGTCAGAAAGTCACCAATAAAAATCTTCAACTACGTATCTAATTGTATTCTTTTACTTCATTTAAAGACAACATTCTCAAAGAGAGGAGATTCATTAAACATCCTATTGCTCTGTAAAGTTTTGTTTGTTACACCACACACCCATAAGGTACGACTACCCAAGAATCCAAGATAAATGGTTCTAGTCTTGGATCTGGTAACCATTTACCTTATATTTGATCTTGTACACCTATTTGCATCATATTGCTCGCTTTTTTTTTTTTTTTTTGGGTAAAGCAATCAAGTGTCATTAGTAAAGCACCAAGAAGATGCAAGGTTACAGGTGAGCAAAAGAAGCTGCTTCAATCAAAACGGGAAGCAAACTTAGACATATTGCTCGCTTATCCTTAGGCAATTCTACCATCATCCATGTCCCAGTGTCCTGCAGTGCCTTCATTACTTGATTCATAGCTTCTATTCATGTGGGATCTTTTACAACTTCATCATATGTCTAAGCCTCCACATTTGCTGAAAGTGCCTTCAGACAACACCATAAGCCTTGTGCAAAGTGCTCATATCCCATGTATCTTCTCATAGTACAAGTTTTCTTCTCATTGATAATGGCTAAGAGCCTGTTTGGATGGGCTTATGCTTATAAGCTAAAAAAAATGAGTTGGGGTAGTCTAACTTATGTTTTTTGGCTTATAAGCTGTTTTCAGCTTATAAGTTGCTTTAGATAAGCTAAGTCAAATGGGCCCAATTATTTTTTTGAGCTTATTTTAAGCACAAAATGACTTTAAGCTGGCCAGCCAAATACTCAAAAAAGCTGAAAACAGCTTATAAGCAAGTTATTAGCCAATCCAAACGGGCTCTAAGACATAGTCTCTGGCCAAACATGTAGCCTGCTTTCCCTTGAGGACCTCCTGACAGCTGCATTATCACTCTCTATTCTGACATTTGCATTGTCAGGTTCATTTTCCTCATCATTCCCCTCCCCTACTTGATCCTTAACCTCAAAGTGCTACCATGTGTTGTAAATAATATAATTAAAAATGGCTAGTCTTGGAACCAAAGTAACCATCTTTAGAAATGTGACCAATTCATCCATAAAGAAAAATGAGCTACCAAAGATATGGGATGAATAGAGTACGATATTACCCGCTTTTGCTTTTATGTGAAAACAAAAACGCATCTTCTAATAAAAGCCAGTTGATCGTACAACTAACACATACATCAGATGGCCTAAACCAAATCAAAGAGCTGAACTATGAGCATTAAAACGGTTTTCAACTGTCCAATTGAAAACTAACCAAGTCGGTATTGGAGGGGAACACTAGGTCAAAAAATGACCTGATGCAGTTATTTCAAGAGGAAAGTGACAATTTCAGACATGGCTGCTGCAACATACAGCAAATAGCGCATTCCCATACTGCATAGCTAGTTTCTAAAACATGTCAGTCCTTGATGTTCTTTAGTTTATTAAACATTTGTCACCAATATTTTTCGTGATTTGAAGATCCATGCAAGTAAAACATTATACATATATATGCCTAATGACTGCAATTTTGTTAATTATTGTCAATTGAATTCTTCAATGCGCTAAAAGCCAAAGTTAAATGGAGAACTGTCAAATGCTAAAAAATATTAGAGATCAATAAATTAATATACTAACCTCACTAAAACAGAAGAAATCCATCAAAGGAACTAGTTCTCTTGCTTGATCACGGCCAATATGTCTTGTACCATACATCTCATCTATTTCCTTCCGGCTGAGCTGCAAGTGAGCATCATATTATCAACTATTAGATGTTTTTGGGTGTTAATTTTTTTTTGATACATAGGACAAATCAACTAGCAAGGCATCCAACTTCGAAGAGAGACCCAATATTGAAGAAGGCATTCACATCTGGTAAAGACTCACCCCCACCCCACCCCCCACCCCTCCCCCGGAGGTTGATATAATCCTTATCTTTCTTGGCCCAACATCAATAGAATACTTACTACATCCCCGAAAATATGACGCCCTTCAGCCTCTCGCTACCAAACACCAGTTATCCCCAAAGAATACAAGCGTTTTTATCCATTTAATGAAATAAATAACTAGATAAATAAGGTATTCCCAATATTTTCAACGAAAGAAATAAAAAACACAACATAATAGAGAGCTTCCTGAACTTCACCTTGCGCCTGCCATAGTAGCATCCATCAAGCTCAATTGACCCAAAAAAGTCCAACTTCATAAGACACCCCTTCGACTTGTCATAGTATAACCCTCTGATAGGAAAACTATTATCATACTTGAAGTCCAAGCAAGTATCAGGATATTTGAACTGAAGCACAAATAAAACAAGAGAGCAATCCATCATAACCCTGCATGTTCTTTTCTTTAAGTTTATTCTTGGAATAGTTACCACAAGGAAATAGTACAAAAACAAACCTCATTAACCAGATGTTGTTTTGCAAGATCGTAAATCAAGCTTTGTAAATTGGACGAGTAGTGCGCCAACGTGTAATCATAGTCGAATCCATAGACTTGTATGCTGTCCAGGCGCACGTTCTTATTAACGTATACACCTAATAATAAACATTATCAGCCACCTAAATTCACTCCAGTCCTTAAATAGTACTCCCTCCATCCCAATTTATGTGGTACACTTTCCTTTTTAGTCTGTCCCAAAAAACAATTTGTCAAATTTCTATAATTAGAAACAATTTAACTTTAAAATTACCATTTTGCCCTTAACGAGATGATTCCTAGCCACACAGATATCTATTACTTATTTTAGACCACAAATTTCAAAAGTCTTTCATTCATTCTTAAACTCGGTGCCCAGTCAAGCGCCTTCACATAAATTGGAACGGAGGGAGTAGTAGAAGTTCGCATAGAAGGTTAAATGCACTTCAGAATGACAGAAGCAAACGTGGGTACCTTTAGGATTCATTTTGGGCATTTGTTTCAACGCATCAGGAATCTTTAGAAACTTCTCCCTCGCAGCATTGTATTCTTCCCTAATTTTCGTGATTTCTTCCTCAGAAAGTGAATCATTTGCATTTGCTAACAGTTTTTCTTGGTCTTCAAACTTCACCACTTTCTCTTCTGAAGACGCTATATTACTATAACGACAAGAAGTGCCTCCTACAAACCCTGCAGTACCAAGAAATACTGCTCGTTAGGTTTTCCGGTACTTCCAAATCCAACACAACATGAAAAGATCTTTCAACAAAGGAGAAAACAAGTACCTTCTTTACATCCATAATGAGAAAATCTCGTCCTCTGCAGCAAAATTTGCTACTATTAGTGACACTATCAAAAGGGAATTCATATCTATGATTCAAATGATAATACACAAACACCTACAAAGACGTACATACATACACAAGCTTATATAGGTACATCAGTGGCATATGTTTGTAAAAAGTCATCTATGCAAAAATCGACATAATATATAAGCTAGACAGGTACTCAGCAATAGAATTTACAACCATAAGTGACACCTGTGGTTGAAATGCAGATTAAAACATAAATTATCACAAAGACATCTGTACATAGACATGATTATACAGGTACACGGGTAACATTTGTACACAAGAAGCATCAACAGATAACCCGACACAATACACCACGGTACAAAAGCTCATGCTGTGAAATCAAATTACTACCGTAGCATAGCCAAGAAAACAGAAAAAAAAAAGATTGCTACCATCAGGGGCGGATTTACATGATAGAACACCCTCGGCAAAAACTTATAGTGTATATAGGGTCGATTTTCTGTGTTTATGTACATATATTAACTTTTGAACACCCTGAATAAATGTAAAAGATTAGCTCAAGTGGTTCAGGGTGTTCAAAATTACCTCTAGCGTACTAGGTTCGATTCCCGTCAACAACATTATACTTTATATTTAGCTTTTGTTGTTTTTTCGAACCCCTGAGTAAAAATCCTGAATCCGCCACTGGCTACCATCACTGACACCTAACAAAAGGGTATCCTTATCCTCTGGTTACACACACTAAAACCAAAAAGGAAACTATAGATACAAAAGATTATAGGGGTCCAAAGTGCATATGCTTTATGCATTTGTACACAAACCCACAAGATATGTATAAAAACTCGTCTTAGGCAATTAAATTGCTTCCACCAAAAGGGTATTCATATTTATGATTGCTAAACACTAAAAACCAAGCCAATAAAATAATCTACCATCAGTGACACCCCATCACAAAAGGGTATTCATATCTATGATTGAAATGCTGATCATTAAACCTAAAAAGAAGGGCCCCAAACAAAATATAAATACTACACAAGATTATAAGTGTATAAAAAGAAGGTCATTTAAGAAAATATAAATACACAAGCTTACCAGGAGACAAGAACGAAAGGGGATGATGAGCTTTCCAAGGGTTGCCATTACAAATGGAAACCTGATAAATCTTGCTTATACTACTCGTAATAATAATAATAATAATAGAGAAAATGAAGTATGGAAATTAATGGTATTTTTTAATACTACTCGTAAGTATAGTATTAGCAGGCACTAGGCCACCATGACCATGGTATTTGTACAAATTGCAACTAGAGGGTATGTTGTGACGTATTAACCAAAATCACGTTTCCCTAAGTATTTGCAGAGGAAGAAAAGTCTGGTGACCTTTGTGCACATGAGATTATACTATTAAAAGTTGGAAATTTTATCATTTGACATTTTTTTCCCCCCTTTTTGTGAAAAGTGGGGACGTGAAGGGTCTTTTTCCTTTGTTATAGATCTATTCTGATCTTCGTTCATGAGCTTTTCTAATAAAAGTTGGAAAATTTTATCATTTGAAAAAATAAATTTCCCTTTTTGGTAAAAGGTAGAGAGAGAGGGTCTTTTAAACCACCCCCACCACAACCCCCCCAAAAAATAAAAAATTACCTACACTATTTATACTAATCCAATAAATACATCATATATTTCTTGAAATATACTTTTACTCCAGAAAACAATTTCTTTTTATCATTTGACATTTTTTTTCCCCTTTTTGTAAAAAAGTGGGGACATGAAGGGTCTTTTTCCTTTGTTATAGATCTACTCTGATCTTCTCTCCTCAAGTTTCGGGTTCGAGCAGGGAGTATTGAAAACTATTACATCATTCAAAGGGTGTTCACTTATAATCATTTGCATATTTTTTAAGAAAATATTATTATTTTCGTTTCAGTTTATGTGATATAGTTTGACTTGACAAGAAGTTTAAAAAAAAAAAAAAACTTGTGATATAAGATAAGTCTTATATATTTGTGTGACTATAAATTATTTTATTAAGATAAAAAAAATTAAATTAATTATTTCTAGATATAAAAATATATATTTTTTTTAGATAGAATAAAAACAAATTACTCTTATCACATAAATTGGGGAGAGAGTAGTATTTGCAGAGGAAAAGTCGCGTGCCAATTGACAGCCTTTGTGCACATGAGTTTCTAAAAGTTGGAAATTTTAGAACCATTTTTCGAGAAAAGCCGTGGTAGAAAGTGATTTTTTTGAAGCGCAAGTTACACATTTCACCGGTCGGTCAAAATAATTACATTCGCTAATTAAATATATATTAATATATACAAAACGTATATTTCATATGTATTATACATTAATACAGAAAATATTAATGTACCGGCTATTAATATAAAGGACGGTTATTCATGTCAATTTCTTTTTTTTAATAAGTCTTAATATTAATTGTGATAAAATATGTCATCGAGGGATTTTACTTTATCATGAATCCATTGATTCTATATGACTTATTACTACTCCCCCTTTCGCACTTTATTCATACATGGAGTGGGGGGAAATAGAATTTTCTTTTTTATTTCACAAATGGGCCATAATTCTAAGTTTAGTTGGAACCTCAAAGCAAGTTCTAATCACCGAGAGAGAAACTAAAATAAAACTGTTTGACACAAAAATTTGTGCATATATTAGTATAACATATGGTTTTAATATCTTTAAATGACTCATGAGTGTTTTTTACAAGTCAAAAATTTCAACAGAAGAAAAAAATTACGAGATGACTTCTTTTACATGCATCCAAATTTGGGTAGACGGAATTATCCGATAGATATGCTAATGGGAGATAGCAGATACTCGTGATTAGTATGAATTATACTTATTGTCGTCTGTTGCTCAATCAGTTACCATATAAATAAAAGATTAAACTGCTTAGATATACATAGGAATTATGTTAAACCAATCCTCAAACATAAAAGAACTATTTTTGTCATTTTCTGCTGTATAACTAACTCAAGTTGTTATCCCTAGCAAGTTCCAGGCCCCCCGAAAAAAAAAAAAAAAAACTCAAGGCTTAAATTAAGCTTATTTTTGTACAACCATAATACGATGATACAATTATTTAATCATACAATCACGGTTCAAATTGCTTGGGACCCACCTGATTGTGGAATAATTATGCTTAAATTTTCTTGGTAGACCTTCTTTTGTTGACTTTAATTAAATAGGAATAATCTACCAGTATACTAATATTACAGCCAAAGTTTTGAATAAATGAAACTAGTCATAGTTGGGAAACAAGTTAATAAAATTCAAAATAATTACAAGACATTGGACATAGATTCTTATAGTATTTGACTCACTTTTTAATGTCGAGGCTCGAATTCAATGCATCACGTTTTAAACATACACCACAACCGTTTGGAATACAATATACTATTATTATACCTACTTCTTTTTTTGTCGCAATTAGCCGAATTTTTTGAAACCTTCCTAGCATTATTATATTTTCATTGCATAACCTGTTAAAGATATTATTTCTAAAATTAAAGTCATTGTAAATTATTCAAAAGTCTTGCCAACCCACGATCAGATCATCTCTAAATTTTGATCATCTAGCATCTTTAGAGGTAAAAGAAATTAGGAATTCAAGATAATGAAATTGAACAAATATCACCAAGTTTAGCATTTTTCTGTTGCAGAAACTTTTTTAAGCAAAAAAGCAGAACAAATAAACGTTTCTTTTAGCGTTAGCTAATCCATGGGGCTCAGCATTCCTACTGCACATTGTAGAGCCATTTTAGTGTCCGTTTCAAGTGATCCTGTAATCTGGAAAAAGAAAAAAGTTTAGACTTTGTTTTAATTTTCTAAAAGGAAAAAGGGTTCAATTTGCTCGAGTACTATCCGAAATTGAGCAACTTTGTCCTCCGTTAGACTTTAGGTATAATATTACCCCACCGTAGCTGGAAGGGTAAATTTGGATCTTTTTCCTCAAAGAATTTTGGAGTTTACCCATTTTGTGTAGGAGCTTTGCTAATGGCAAGGGCGAATACAAGACAATTTATTAACAGCGAGGGTAAGAATGGCCCAAAAGTTTAACGGAGGACAAGATTGAACAATTTTGAATAGTATGGGGTAAATCTAGACCTTTTCCCTTTCCTAAATGAAAAGACAAGAACTAACCACTGATCATTTCACCAACCTGTTAGAATTTGGGTCATCATCCATACACCTGGTGCAAATTGTAATCCAGTTTGACTACCACAACATTTCAGTTGGATTTCTTTCTTCTTGATGCTACCTCTGAAGCCCAAGCTTTACCCACCTCTGTTTGGAACTTACCTGGCAGATATTTTATGTGTTATCAAAGATCACATCAGCTAAAGGCACAGGTTATTATCAAAATTGATCCATGCAAAAGAAGAATATAATAGTAACATGATCATTACAATGACTTTGGACTACGAATTTCTTGATTAAAGTTTCTCTTGTAAATACTCGAGTTAAATGTGGTTACATTCAAAAGGTCACCTTATTTAACTCTACCATGGCACAAGTGAATGTATTCATCAGGGGGACCAAGTGTACACAAACACACACACCATATATACACACAATCTGACTAAAAAGTGAAACAAGAATAATGGTTATATCTTCCACGTTCTCTCCTTTTTGAGAAATCTAATTTCCAAATCTTTGCTACATAGGTCTAACTCAATCTTTTGGTTATCAGAGAATCCTTTCCATCACTGGTGGAGACAAATCTACTGTATATGCAAAATCTACAAACTTAAATTCTCCAAGAAAAAAAATATTCAAAACAAGTTACAGGATTTTCTCATGTTCAGAAGGGGGAGGGGTCAAGTATCCACAAAATTTCAATACCAACTTCCAACAACTTAATGGTTCCAATGAAATGGCAATATTATGTTATTCACTAATCATTTCAACAAATTCACATGTAAATGTCCAGAGTTCAGACAATGGAATGGTATTTGACTTTTAAGCCCAATAGTTAACCACTAAATTGGCAATCAAGGACAATATGCGTGATTAAGTCAGAATGGCAAGGCAATAGCAGGTTATGATGGGGCTAGAAGGCTGTTACCTAACCACAGGGCAGCAAAAAAAAAAAAAAAGAGTTGAATTTAAAATTTTCATAATTGAATTGTGATTAAATAACAAAAATGTTAAACATGGCACCTGCAGTTGACTGGAAAAATTCCTCCAAATCCTTCCCTTGTTCTGCATAATAGAGAAAAGCAGCATTAGTTTAAAAGCAACTTCTTATGGCAGAGGGAACTAGGCCATATATCAAGAGACAAATAGATTACACAGAGACACATCAGTATTTATTACAATGTGAGATTCTTGTAATTTTAGCATTCGAAAGATTAGTAAAGTATATCTAAATGAATTGCATCAAGTACGTATAAGCTAAAAAAACAAGTTGACATTATTCGAATGCTAGGATTCTCAAGATAGGTCCTACAACGTAAAAGCATAATCACTAAATGCCAAAGACATCACCATGGTGTGTATATTTCTCATGCTGAAGTATGCAGAATGACAACTAAGTTCAGAAAATATGAAAAATGCAGACACGAACTCGGAGAATTTTGGAGAAATGTGACTCAATATTGGTCAATTTTGCCCCCTAATCCTGTATGACACCTAATATGGGACCTTGGCGGAGAGGGTGGGATTTTATATAGTGGTGTTTGACTGGCCACAGAGTTTAAGTAAGAAAGGAAGACTTCTGGCACATTCCAAAAGAGCACTGGAAGGTTATCAAACACAAAAAGTGCACTAGAACTTGAGGTCTTAAATATGCCATGATATTCTTATGGCTATAAGAGCATGTCATTAAGGGTAAATGGAAATTTTAAGGTTAAATATTTACAAAGTATAGAAGGTTTGTCATTCTCTTTTGGAAGAAACTAAAAAAGAACGAGTGTTATATAAAATGGAACAAAGGGAGAACTATACATCCCGTGTACATCCAAAATCCGGGGGAAAGGAGAGAAACAGGAAGATACCATTTTCATATTCCAATGCCTGAAGTATCATCTCCACCTGACAGAAAACAACATATCAGTCCAGAGGAGAGCAGCGGACTAAGCTGACAAAAGAGAAAACTCTCCATAGATAGCATTATAGCACAGCAACAGAATGGATATCCTTTTTTTTAATGAGGTAACAGAATGGATATCCCAGAACTAGTTTTAAGCTACTTAAAGGCTGAAATAATAGAGGAAAATCTGGCACTATAACGATTTAAATAGAACAGAAGCGTGCTATTTGAGGAAAGGAAAAATGTGAAGAGTTCTAGGTGTTTAAACAATAAAAAGTCAGCCTTGGATAGCAATTCCGTTATCATGAGGCAAGAACTCTTATTACAACCATGCATGAATGCTAATTGAGTTTGTCCTGAATATCTTGTATGCACATATTGGCAAACAAGATGCAGTGACAGACATGGTGTTAAAAAAGGAAGACAAGATACAATGATGAGTAAACTTATATGTTTATCCCTACGCAAAATAAATTGAAACATATCCGCATAAACACCATATAGATGGGACATATTCAAACTTTGGTAACATAAACAATACCTTGTCAAAGTCCTTTACAACTTTGGCTTCTAAAGAAGAATTTTCTTCATATTCCATCCACAAGTCACTGATCTCCTTGGCTGCAATTCCCAACAATAAATTATCAACACGAGAATAGAAGAAAGCTCAATCTTTCGTAATACACATTAGTTGGCAAGAACTCAATGGTGAAGAGAAGCAATACCTCGGGATCCTCCACCTAAAAGTTTACACATGTCTTCTAGTGCTGCTCGCTCTCGTCTACTCTTTTCATCCTTTGAAATTCCATCAGCAGGAGTGATATCTCCAACAATTGCTGTTCAGTAGAAACACAAGAAAATATTTGACAAAGAGAACTAAATAAGAAGCTTCCAAATTTTTCAAGTGAAAAGCCCACAGGATTAGAAGACCAAAGACATATATGATTATGCTACTGAGTCTATACCAAGACACTGGTTATAAGGATGATCATTTGATGAAAGTGAACTATATCTTGTGAAAGATTAACCTCATTTTCAAAGCTTTACGCGAGAAAAGTATTTTTAAGTGAAAATGATTGATGATTCAAATAGACAGAATATCTCAAGTTCATGTTCTAATGGCTGCTTTATGTTCTTTCAATTGAAGTTCATGTTCTAATGGCTGCTTTATGTTCTTTCCATTGAAGTTCACGTCATACAGCCTCTACTAATTCTTTCAACAAGTCCTCTTGAAACAATTAAAACTAACTTCTCCATTTATTTAACTAAAAGCAATATTACGATCATTCATTTACATAGATGTAACTGTCTAGGATGGTCATAACTCGTAACTAGGTAGGGGCTAATTCGTGCAAATTCTTCAAATAGACTAAAAGTAGCTAAAGAAAAGGAATACAAGTACCTAAACCAAATTAGATACACCTGTGGGTTCATAATTCTTAGCAATTTAATCACTACAAACAAGCATCATATTTTTTTCTGACAGGTAAACAAGCCTCCTGCGAGTCAGGTGGGGCATTAAATATTTACGGGTTACTTCCATTTCCAGTTGATGTTCTGCTATCATCTATGCATTCGCAGATAAGAACAATGAGCACTGAAAACTGATTTATTTCTCTGTTTTATTTTCTTTTTCCCCTGAACATCACCTATTCATAAATAAGATTTGAGTTCTTGTGAAAGCACTTGAAAGTTGCATCATTTGACTCAATAAAACATAAAAACAAATTCCCAAGTCCCTTGCGAGATTGAAATCTCAATTCGGCAAACGTAATTTTTATATATCCATCTATTTCCCATAACATGGTTTACTAATTTTACTTTGGACCGTCTGGCACGAATGATTTCAGGTAAGTTTTAATTCATCTTTTCCAGGTACAGAAAATGATGTAATGTGGTATAAATAAGGTTTGCAGATCAATAGTCAATGCCATTATCCCAGTGTTATCAAAGGCGCGCTTCTTAAGCCCTGAAGCGAGGCTCAAAACATGTTGAGCGCTTCGCCTCGCTTTATGTGCGCTTCAGTGTCGTCATCAAGGCTCTAAAACATACTTTTCCTTGCCAATGAGCCTACTCTTGAGGAGGTGAAACTAGATGATTGATATTTCACTTTATCTTAATATTTTTACAATTTCTTTGTCCATATATTTGTTATTCATGCTTATTATTATTAATCTTGGACTAAACATATATATATTTGTATTTTTGCACCATTGCGCTTTTTTTCATTAAAGCCCACGCTTTATATGCGCTTCGCGCTTAAAGCCCCAGCTGACCTTAGAGCTTTTTTTGCGCTTTTCGCTTTTCGCTTTTGATAACACTGCATTATCCAAGGAAGTAATACCAAAGGCCAACCTTAAAATATTCTTCCAGATTATAAAAGGTGACAAACTTATGTGATTATTTGTAATCCACAATTTCTTCTACCATACCTTTTACTCTTAAATTAAATCTTGTTCCGTAAAGCTCGTAATAACATAGAATCGTAACAATTAAATATGCAGAGAAGAATCCCAACAGATAAAAGAAATTCTCATAGGATGATGCTACTAGATGATATCAGCCTAGTTCATGTCATAGCCATAAAAGCAAATAAAATAGAAAATGAATCTTCATAAATGACAGACTCACCTTCTGCAATGTCATGCACAATTGCCATCTTTACACACCTAAATTTGGAAAAAGAAAAAGCATACATTATCTTTTATAAAAATCCACATGTTTACTGCAAACAGACACAGTACAGGAATATACAAGTACCATAAAAGCTAAAAAAACAATTAATAAAACCACTTACTTGTCACGATCAACCCCAGGAAGGTCAGCACCAATAAGAGCCATCACTCCCATACGATACATGTGATCAGCTATAGATTCTGGATCATTAACCCCTCTACGTACCCAACCTGCCCTTTTTGTCGTCTGATCACGACAATCACAAAATTTAGCTTCCACGTGAGTTAACAGAGGAAAAGAAGATCACACAGGCAAGAATAACAGCGTCTGAAGAATGATATGTGAAGTCGTGACCATATAAAATTAGCTATAAGCAATTAGCACATCGTTGTCATAATTTGAAGACATACATATACATTACCCTAGATAGTCACTAAGCAGTACGTACAATAATTAAAGGCTTAACATAAGCAAAGGCATACTTTACACATAAACCATTTTTTTTTTTGGGTAAAAGAACAAAACATAAACTAGGCAGCATAAAATGCATCGGTTAGTGGTATTCAGTATTCAAATCCTAATACACAGGAATTACATTCAGTGTGGTACAAAAAGCGCGGCATAGAGTACTACGCTGCTGCATTACATACTAAACTAACTGAAATAGTGCAAATGCGAGTTCAAATCATATACTACCACAATTCAAGTAGAGTGTAGTACAACAAGTGCTCCACAGAGTGCAACTCTCTGCAAGCTAAACACTCTACGATCCTCATATAACACAATTTCATTATTCATACACAAAACATTCATGTAATTTGAAGAAGAAGGAAAAAAAAAAAAAACATAAACTATGAAGTATGAAATGTGGTACAACAAGTGTTGCATAGCGTACAAGCTCAAGTGATGCACAGCGTACAACTCTATGCAAGCTACACACAATACGATCCTCGTATTATCATAATTTCATTATTCAATATTCATACAATAAAACATTGATCAATCAGATTCAGAAAAACAAAAACAAAACAGAGTGCGGCGTACAACAGGCATTCCATAGAGTACAAACTGCTGCATTACATATATTAAGCTAATTTGAAATAGCGCAATTTTAACTACAAAATCGCAAATCAAATGCAAATAGAGCATAGTACAATCCATGATTCACACAGTACAACAAACTCTACTATCCTCATATAAATATCACAATTACATTATTCGTACACAAAAGCATATCATGAAGAAGAAAAAGCTTAAACTAGGAAGTATAAAATGTGGTACGACAAGCGTTGCATAGAGTACAAGCTGCTACATTAATAAATAAGCTAACTGAAATAAAATACAAAATCGCAATCAAATGCAAATAAAGCTTAGTACAATCCATCATGCACGGAGTACAATCCTCATGTATCTCAATTTCAGTATGGCATAATACATAAACAGACCCTTAAACTTGGCCTCAGCTGGCAAGTATGCCCTCCAATTTTGAGTGTACACAAGTAGGCACCTCAACTTGTATAAAGTTGAACAAATAAACACAAATGCTTACGTGAAAATGATGTGGCCCTCCAAAATTTATGTGTCACGTCAGCATTTGTGTTCACATGTTCAACTCTAGACAAGTTGAGGTGCCTACTTGTGCACACCCAAAGTTGGAGGGCATAAGTGCCAGCTGAGACCAAGTTTATGTATTATGCCTTTCAGTATTTATACACAAAACATTCATCATCATCCAATCACATTCATAAAAAGGCAAAACTAAAATAGTGCAAATGCAAGTAGAGTCGTAGTACAACACGTGATGCAGAGCGTACAACTCTCTGCAAAACTACACACTCTACGATCCTCATATATCACAATATAATTATTCATACATAAAAACATTCATCATCATCCAATCACATTCAACAAATTAAAAAAAAAAAAAAAACGCAAATTCAATACATATCAAATCCTAATCTACCGAGTATTGCGTGGTACAACAAGCGCTGCATAGTGTACAACGCTTCTTCAACTAACTGAAATGCGAATTCAAATCAAATGCAAGGTACATTCCGTAATGCACAAAGTACAACGGAGGGCAGCGTACCTTGAGGCGGTAACAAAGTGTTAGAAAATCAATAGCGGACAATAGGAGGAGGAGGAGAAGATGAAATGTGGTACAACAAGCGTTGCATAGAGTACAAGCTGCTGCTAACGTTAATAAACTAACTGAAATAATGCAATTGCAAATACAAAATCGCTATCAACTGCAAAATAGCGCATAGTACAATCCGTGATGCACAGAGTACAACAGAGCGCATCGTACCTTGAGGCGGTGACAAAGTGTTAGAAAATCAATAGCGGACAATAGGAGAAGGTGAAATGTGGTACAACAAGCGTTGCATAGAGTACAAGCTGCTGCTAACGTTAATAAACTAACTGAAATAATGCAATTACAAATACAAAAATCGCTATCAAATGCAAATAGCGCATAGTACAATCGGTGATGCAGAGAGTACAATACCTTGAGGCGGTGACAAAGAGTTAGAAAATCAATAGCGGACAATAGGAGGAGACGGTGAAATGTGGTACAACAAGCGTTGCATAGAGTACAAGCTGCTGCTAACGTTAATAAACTAACTGAAATAATGCAATTACAAATACAAAAATCGCTATCAAATGCAAATAGCGCATAGTACAATCCGTAATGCAGAGAGTACAATACCTTGAGGCGGTGACAAAGAGTTAGAAAATCAATAGCAGACGAAGGAGAAGGAGATGAAGATGAAGAAGATGAAGCTTCAGTAGCCATACGAGAAACCCTAGCTGAAGAAGAAGTACGAAATTGTTTAAATCTGAATTGAAGACAAGAAGAAGAAGAAACTAATAATGAAGGAATTAGTGATTTACAAACTACTCTGCTCATTTTCCTCTCTTTTCCGTTTTTTTTTTTGGTTCCGGTTTTTCGTTTCTCTGTTTTATTAAAAAAAAAAAAAATTAGCCAAAGTGATATTTGTCCCTCGCATTTTTTTTTTTGTTATCGCAATATGAACTATTTTCAACGAATAAAAATAATAGATTTTACTTCTCTATGACAGCATTTCACCTATAACAGCAACAACCAACTTTATAACAGTACGCTCTTTGCAAAATTACCCCATATAACAATTATCTTCTTATTTTAATAATATAATAATTAACCATCTTTATAAAGATAGAATATCTATGATTACCAATAATAAGTGTAGAGATTTTGACCATATATTTGATCATTTAATATACTATTCCACCAAAAAAGTATTATATGAATATATATATATATATATATATATATATATATATATATATATTCGTCATTAAATGATTTTTCTTCGTTATACAAAGTGTGATTAAGCTTAGAATTTAGCAATTAAAAATGAAAATTAGTTTTTGTGCATCTTTTTTGCCTATAATAGCGAAATATTATTTAAATATTAATGTTGTTATAGGTCTATAATAGTCATTTTCTATAATAGCTGAAAAATTTCGGACCCAGCACTGCTGTTATAGAGAGGTTTGACTGTATTGGTGATCTAGCAAGCACGCATAGACTAATATTAGGCGGTGATTCCAAATTATTTTCAAGATACTTTAATAAGGTAAAGCTTGACGATAAGTTTTGTACTCAATTAATTTCTCAGTCTCTTTAGTCGGGTGGGCGTCGGCTGATTTTTCGACTGGATCCCCCCCCCCCCCCCAAAAAAAAATAACGTAAGTGTGGGTCTTCCCGCATGTGGCTCGTGTTAATTTTGAGTTACCAAACTGTGGCAAGATTTTAAGGTCCGTCAATCCTAATTGAGTAATTCTCTCGATATGCAACTCGTTGTAGATGAAGAACATTATCCAAGTAAATTCATACAATCAACAAAAATTCTTCTTCAATCCTCTTTTACATGTTCGAAATTTCAGATAATCTTGAGTAACGTAACTTTCTTGATAGGTAACTAGTCGTAAATGAAAAATATTATTCAAGTAAATTCCGGATGATTAACATATATAAGTACTTCTTCGATCTTCTTTTAAGTGCTCAAAGTTTCAGATAATCTCCTATATGAGTAATTCAACACCATGCAAATGGCATCACTACAAGTTTTTTTGACTCGTTATGAAATTATTACACATTAAACAACAAAAACTTATTTCCAAAGTTCGAGGCATACATATTTGGGACGAGTTCAGCAAGCTCAACTTATAATATTGCAAAAAAGAAGAAGATATAAATAGATCATATTTATTATTCTGAATTCATGGTAGTATTGGAGGTGGATGGGCAGAGTGATCATTCTTGTTCTTCTTATCACTGTTAACACACTTCTTGAAAACTTTCTTTGCATTGGACTTGATAACCTTGGGATTAATCTTATCCTTAACCTCAGGTAATCCAATATAAACCTTTATTATAGACTTGGTACACTTATATCCCATTCCAACAAGATCATGACAACATTTCTTGTCAACATTATTTCCCTTGTCAAGTATGGCATTTATAACTTTTTCACCACATTTAATAGGCAAATACTCTGTACAATTCTCTACAAATTTAATCAAATCTTTTGGCAAACTATTTATGTATTTTTCACGTGCATCTAATTCTTTTTGTGAAGGTGGACTTGTTGGATTGGGGTGTTTTTCGTCATGATGGGATTTGCAAAGGGAAGGGATTGCACTAGAAATTAGCAAGATTGCTATAATTGAAGAGATGATATTGAGACTTGCCATGTTTTGTGTGTTGTGTTGTTGATTTGATGCTCAATATTGGTTTATATTTTTCCCCTTAGAAGGTTGATATTTATAAAGAGTGAATTGAGATTTATTTATTTTTCTGTTACAATGTATCTTTGACTAACCTTTGGTGATTGATGAATGAACTTTAACTTACAATTAAATGGCAAGAATATTAATGCTACAATATTGAATATAGAGCGTTAGGTTTTTTTCTTCTTCAGTTTAACATTTAGATGTTATTGGTTCAAAGTTCTACCATTTATCAATTAGTATTTATGACGTTCATTTTAATTTCCCACTAGTAGGTGTGGAAAATGTGGTACGATACAACTCTTGAATAACTAACAAGATAAAGCTAACTTATCCTATTTCGAAGCTAAATATATTCAAATAGAAAATACTTATTTAAATGTTTATGATGATTTAATCTGTGGTTGGTGGATGTGTATCAGAAACGGCCTCTCCACCCCATAAAGGTAGAAGTAAGGTCTGCGTACACTCTACCCTCTCCAGATCCACCTGTGGAATTACACTAGGTATGTTGTTGTTGGCTGGTGAATGTGTAATGTATGTGTCATTCATGTATAATATGTGTATAACTATGTATGATAAGTGTATAATTTATGTATAGCTAGGAAAAGTAAACAGTAAATTCGACCAGCTATTTGTGTAAATGTCGAGCATGGTGGAGGGTCTTGAAAGGGGCAAAGAACATGGTGTGGCGATTAGGGGTTTAATAGAAAATCAATCAAACTGACTTAAAACAACTTTGATATTGAATGAGAAAATTGAACCAAACCAACATGTATATTTATTTTATAGATATTTTAAAGACTTTTTTAGTAATTAAGCTATACATGTTTGCAAGCCTCTCTTGGAACATAATATTTAGTATGACCATTATAGAGGATCCATTTTTTGTTTATTTATATTATTGATTCTAGTGTATGTTGACTTTCTTTCGAGGGGGATTCAAGATTTAACATTTATAGGTTTAATCTTTTAAAAATTATAGTTTCAGAATTATTTGCTGTAATCTTAATTATTTTTTGCACATATATTTATTTTATTTGTCGAAATTTAGATGAACCGGCAACTACTGTTATGAACCCTGTTATGAGCCAATGATGAACTTGGGCTTGAGGTGAAGTTACATCCCAACGAATGTATTTCCTTTGGGATGCAAGTTAAGCAAAGTTAGCACGTTAAAAAGGGCACTGGCCTATTGAAGGGGTTATGCGTATTGTTGAGTAAAGTGTTTGATTTCTCTCTATCTCATTTCTTAGTCTGAGCTTCTCATCTCCCCTTCTTCTCTATCTCTCATATTTCAGTTCAATCTTTTCATTCCATTTTTGGTATTGATAGTAGTTTACGTATATTGAATTGAATTGTAATTCCCTTTATGTTACTGGAAGTAATAGAAGAAGTGTTTGTAAACTGGTTTGTTACAACTACATAGCGGCATCTCCCCCTATCTTTTCTTTGCAAAGTGATTTTTAATTACTTCAGTCTCTTTGTTCCTTCATTTTCGTAAGCCAAGTTTTATTAGGCTCATACATCTTTTTCGATTTTCAGATATTTTTCTATCAGACAATTCTTAAAAGTAATCTATATATATTCTCGTTTAGGTTTTATATTGACTTTATATTGAACTTGAGGATACGTTTTATCCCTTTTTAAAAAAAAATGAAAAACTACTTTCGGAAAAGACGAAAGGGATATAGGCCTTCACTATTAGGAATTATTTTTCCATCAACACCAATTTGGCAATTTTTAAGTACGACTATGTTCAAACTTTTTTTTTTTTTTTTAACTTGATATAGTTAATTGAGGTTGATCAATTGTCAAGAATATCAAATACTTTCTTATTCAGTAGCAAGAGACCAATTTCTAAATTTTGTGAAGAAAATATTCTTTAGATACATTATTTAAAGTATAACTATGTTCAAACTTAATTCTTTGTTTTAGAGATAGTTAATTAATTGAGGATAATTAATTTTCAAGGAGATTGATTACTTTCGAATTCAATAGCAAGAGACCAATTTCTAGATTGTGTGTAAAAAAATATACATAAGTTGTATCTAACACTTCAAGCACACTAAAAACACCAGAGATCTATTAACTTTAAGCCCATTGTTCTAGAGACAGCCTTCAAAAATGTCACTGACATCGTTTCACCTATAACATTACTTTGGGTAAAGCTCATCATTTTAATAAAGAGTTTAGCTCCAATGGAAGAATCCCGTTGCTTGCTGCATAATATACAGCAATTGCAATCAAAAGCACGAGTATAACGATCCACAAGCTCAGACCTGCAAATGTAAACAATATGTTTAATGACATAATAACCTTAACAATGGTCGATTATGCATGCGCAAAGCATGACACTTGATGGCAAGACTAGAAAGAGACCTAACGCCCTATATATATAGACAAAATGTATCCAGATTAGTGCAGATACAAATGAATTGACCAAACTTAAATCAACTGAAATGCTAACAAAGACTATTTCTAACACACATATATATTTGCAGTTGTTTCCTACTAGTTCATGTCATCAGCAATATCAACCTTTTTTCTTACATGACGGTAAATAGAAGCTTACAAACTACAAATGTTAGGCTCTTTTTTGGGACTCGGCTGGCTACCTCTAGCAACCACCCCACATAAACTAGCTAGTCTCTATCATCATGTTCCTGATATTGATATGCAAATTAAATACTCTCCACTTTTCTTTTCTTCGTCCTTTATAATTGTCACTCTCACTCTTGAATCCATGGAGGCAGAAAGCAAAGCCCTGAAAAAAAAAATTAGAATTGTTTATGTTGCCTGCAGGCTTTTACAATTACTAACAGGAGCATGAAAAGCGTTTAGGACCTCGAATCTTCTGAGAACTTCAATGTTGTTACAAGACCAAGATGAGCTTTCTTTACCACACTTTGCACTTGAAAATTGTTGGAAGACACTATCAGAACATCTCCCTCAATTGTTCCTCTGCAAAAGAAAGTGAAACAGGCAGCTTTTAAGTTACCAAGAACATATTCTATGCAACATTGTTATTACTTCAACTATTCAGTATTAAAAGATGTCGACAGGATGATGGTAGTTTCATGCGGATCATCATGCATGATATGAACTCATGGAAAATCCACTGAAATTTTTACAACCTAAATGCAAGTTGTTCTTAAACATATCAGCTGGAGAACCTGAAATCGATTCCATAGTCTCGCGGAACAATTTCATGATGTCTCTTAAGAAACAAGCTAACAATTTGACATTTTACTCTGAAATTTGGTAGCTTTCTTCAATGATACAGACCTAATCATACAAGAGCAAGCCTCTTCATAATACGTTCCATCAAAACTCAACCAGCCACTTATTTTTTTTTTTTTTTTACTGATGTTGGTGTCCAGGCTAGTTTGTGCACACGTCGACTAATCCACCAGGCAGTCTCCTACGACCCACAAGCACAGGTGGGGTCCAGTAAACCTGCAAGCCAAGGTTACCAGGTGGACCCACACTAATTATTATTACTACTAATATAGAAGCCGGAAGGAGAGGAACTTTGGCTCGTCCTACTTAGGAGGGCTTTTGGTTAAATTAGTCTGCACTTTTGGTTCTCACTGGTTGCCAGACATGTGTTACTCAGTGGCGGATCTAGTAAGGGCCAAGGAGGTTCATCCGAACCCCCTTCGGCAAAAAATAACACTTTATATATAAGGTGAAAATTATTTTTTATATATATATAGTAGATGTTGAACCCCTTGACTTCTTCGTTTGTCTACTTCTTTATACTTTTAAAACCCCTTATTTAAAATTCTGGCTCCGCCACTGATTACTCTAGCCGCTCTATAGCGTTCTACATGTATTTTACTATTTTGTCCTTATGCAGTATAAAATACTTGTAGGACACGTGATACTAAAATTATGACATGTTTAAGTTGTGTGTCAGCTTTTACACGTGGTAATATCTTGGGTTTCTTACTGCCATGTAATTTCTCTCTTTCACCCTATTGGTTAGCTTTGTTAGCTAACTTCTGCAGGTTTCTTTTGTTCAGTGATTTGATCTTTTACTGCATGGTTTACACACACCTCAAGACATTTTAATAAATCGAATCAAGTTTTCTGTTTTTTTCCAAATGCTCAAATTTTGAGTCAATCTCCAACTCCCACCTCTACATAAGAATCTCTCTTTCCAAAGATACAATCACACTGCAGTGTTGAAGTCTACTTTGCTAGATTACTTTTTCTAATCTGATTTTGATGACAAGACCAAAGAACATCAATTGTTTTTTTTTAACTCTATGAGTAATCTGATAAAGACGAGTCGCTTTATTATTTTTTATTTGCTCGCGAATAAGGCTGAGACTAAGATTTAGGTAAATGTTTATAAGACTACAAACATGGATTTTCTTTTTTTGGCAGAAGTGGATAACTTGGATTTTTAGGCAAAAGTGAATGGGCGGTTTGTTCAACTCTCAACTGTTCTTTTTCGATCTGTACATAAATCCATTTGATAATAAAATCTATTATCTACCAAAAAATGTTATTCTTTATTGTAATTTTAGCTCGCAGTATCAACTTATTAATCTTGTTCTAAAGTAAATAACACCTTATTTACAAACGAAGTTCATTAATTTCATATTACAACAATAAATGCAGCATCTAACACTATTAACGTTTCTTGAAAAGAAACAGACAAAATGAAGTAGCCAATATTTGATTTATTATGGCGAAAATTACCAATGAGGATTCAGAATATCACATATTGATTAATCAAAGAGAGATTCAACAACGAAAAGAAAGATCGATCCTAATATGTACCAACCTTTTAAAATTTAAAATCAAACCAAACTAAATCAAAAAAGTGTCGATTGTTTTAATTAATCAGTTTGATTTGTTTTTCACCGAACCGTGAACTCACCTAATTAAACTATATATAATAAAATACACTATATGGCAAATTTTTAGGATCACGAACAACACGCTTTGATTTTATCCTCTTCCACGTAGTAGTAGTCCACTTCGAAATGCTTCCACCTTGATCTTTGCAAATGTAAAAATACAGGGTTAACTCTTCATACATGCCAAGTGAAGTGAAGCACTATTTAAAAATAGGTAATTCAGATAAATTTCCAGTATAGCATATCCACTGCGCATTGTGATGATGTATTAGAACCCGATTCTCATAATCTACAAGAGCCAAAAATCTCATCCTGGTAGAGAAGATGCTTCAGGTCAGATTACTAAAGCAACAAAGAGAGAGATTGGGGTATATGCCCACACAACTTCCTCAGATTGGGAGTACATAAGAATCCACATGTAACTACTCTTATCTTATTAAAAAGTAAGAATCCACGTATAAAAGAGAACCAGTTTATACAAATCCAATAGACAGGAGAAACAAAACATTTAAAAATGAAACTACTGAGCTTTTTGGGATGTCTAGTGTCAATGAAATCAGAATTTGACATCACTTTGGTCTGTTCTTTTGGTAGGGAAAAAGTGGAACACAACACACTGAGCATCTTCCAGCATTTAAAAGACATTCAAAGATATTCTTACATTTTCCTTCATCAAAGAAGCTACAGATTTTGATTTTGAGACATCCCAAATTCGGCAAGGGCCACTTCCAACAGATGCAAGAAATTTTCCGTCTGGGCTGCATATATAACCGAAAACATTTGAGTCGAAATCCCTCTACCATAAACGCATTGCCTTTAGTGCTTAAATTGAAATTAAGCAATACTATGAACCTGAAGTCTAGATCCTTCACAGAAGCATGAGCATTATCCTGATCAAGAATATTTTCCATGTTAGGCCACTTGTAAACCCTCAACTTGCCATCCTGTACTGCACCAAAATTCAATAATCAAGATAATTATAATTTACCTGCACAAACAAGGTGATGTAATCCCATTTTTAACTCTCTCTTTCTTTTTTTTTTTTTTTGATTATTTTTTTTAATACAAGGACAGCAAGAAAGAAGCAGAAGCTGCCTCCTTGATCTAACAAATCAATCATGCCTCAATCCAAAACTAGATGTAATAAATACTCTCCAAATCAAACTTGGCAAAACATAAAGGAAGGATGAATGATAGCCTTTCAGTATGATGGTTTTACCTAAAAGTACACCATCAAAGCCAAGTTTTTAAAGTTCAGCATAGAGGATTAGAACAGTTTTTCTTCTTTTTTTCTCTTTATTAGAGCAACAGAACAAATCCTATATTTGCTTTGTAAGTTATACTTTTGAATTTTTTCACTCATTATCCTCCCCAACTATTTGGTATGTCACAGCGTAGTTGACTGATTGAATGATTCATTTCCTGGTTAGCCTACTCTTTACCCGTTAATGTACGGCACCATAGACAGCTCAAAACCACCGAGTATTATGGTCATCATTGTTCTGCAGGCTCATATTACAGCTAGAAGAAACTGATCTTAAATGCTTCATCAAATAGAAGCTGATCTTAAATGTCCATCCACACATTAGCAAACACATTAGTGGCAGTTAGATAGTCATGGATGGATGATGTATAAACTTCGTCACACTCACAAAAAGGCTGATAACTTCTGTTAATTCCAAAAGCCTTTTTTTTTCACTCCAAAGAGTCAAAAAGAAGCAGCAAACGTAGAATGAGACAGTGGTGGGAAAAGACTAGCATGGAAGTTCATATTTCCTGATAAAAATATATTCCATTCTTTAGTTATCTATTAGCATCTAAGGCCTTCTCCTTAAACTGTGCACTATGAAGAGATACTAAGAAAATTCTTAAAATGGAAAAAGACTAGTTTAAAGTTTTTCTTTTACTTTGCTACTCCCTCTGTCCCAATTTATGTGATACTTTTCGCTTACCGGGATTCAAACTGCATAAATTATGACCAACATTTTAAGATGTACTTTTTAACCAGTGTTGTCAAAGGCGCGCTTAAGCCCTAAAGCGAGGCTCAAAACATGTTGAGCGCTTCACCTCGCTTTATGTGCGCTTCAGTGTCATCATCAAGGCTCTTTAAGACATACTTTCCTTGCCAATGAGCCTCTCTTGAAGAAGTGACACTAGATAATTAATATTTCATTTCATCCTAGTGTTTTACAATTTCTTTTTCCATATATTTGTTAGTGATGCTTATTATCATTAGTCTTGGACTGACATATATATATATATATATATATTTGTATTTTTGCATCATTGCACCTTTTTTCATTAAAGCCTGTGCTTTATTTGCGCTTTGCGCTTAAAGCCCTAGCTGACATTAGAGCTTTTTTGCGCTTTTGATAACACTGTTTTTAACCAAATTGATATGAGAAAAGTTGCAACCTAAGTTGCGCGGACTCTTCAGTTTTGCTGCCGCACCCGTGTCGGGTCACGAGTGCGGATGCGGCATTCGGTCAATCCGAATCGGATACTTTGATGGAGGGTTGAGATAAAATAGATTTAAGACATGGGAAATGGCATATCTTCAATCCTTTTTAGCTTTTCCTCTTGGTCAGTATTTGCTATTTATAAGTGTTTTCTTTCTTATAGAAATAGGGATAATTTCTAAATTAATTATTAGCATGTTGTTTTTTGAAAATTAATTTACGTTTTTTAACGCCTATCTTGGAGAGTGAAATTGAATTCTACAACATACATGTAAGTTCTCCACAGAATATTTCTCAAAATTTAGAATATTTGTATAGATGTAGTTTTATAATTTTAAATTTTTTAGCAGAATCCCAGCACCCGTATCCATACCCAGATCGGTACCCCCGGATTATAAAATTTAGATTTTGCCGAATCTGACTCTTGGATCCGCATCCGTGTCTATTACCCGCACCCGAGTTTGAGCAACTTAGGTTGCAACTTATAGTACTTTTCATGTAGTTTCAAAATATATAAATTTTAATATTAAATATTGAATTAAGCTAATCCAATTTAACTTCAAAGTTTAGTCAAATTAACTCTCGAAAAACGAAAAGTATCACTGGGATAGAGGGAGTACTAATTCCCTTCAGTAGTTCATCATTTCTGAAAGAAAAGCTGTTCTGACATCTTTCTTATAACAAAGAATTAAATGGCTTCTAAAGGTAAGGTACCAACGTGGGATCCAGAATGTGAGTCAAAACATTGCCACTAGATACTCGTTACTAAGACCGAAGAAGTCTTGATCCCTTAAAGATTGATGCCAAAGAATTGGGCTATAATCCTGAGTTTAGTCCCTTCTCTTGTACAGATAATTATAACTTGGGGGCAGAACAAGGTCAGAGAGGAAAACAAACCCGCTTTAAAGAGCGCTTTCAGCAACCTTTTTCAATCAGGTCACTTTCTGCAACCTTTACAGTTTAATGCAGGGAGAACATGTGTGCCACCATTGTTTCTTTTCTGTAATTAGTGATGTAAACTAGTGGTGCTATAATTCATACTCAGATTATCTCCTCCTTTTCCTTTACAGACAATCTAACTCATAGCATTCGAGAACCGAATCTTTTTTTTTTTTTTTAAAGAAACTGGTACTGTTGTATTCCTCAACATTAAGAGTATGTTGGCGACCTCCAAAAACAGACAGTAAAGAAAAAAGATTTTAAAGATAAACTTACGGGGCTCCTAGTAATCTTATAAAACATACAAGAACGGAATCTTATAAAACTGGCCTTCTAAAACATTATATACACAATGAACAAAACAGTAGTGCCTTCTTGTTGAACAGTTTTCCTTCAATAGAAAGCAACAACCATACTTTCATTTCAGCCTGAAATAGTTTATAAGGAAAGATATCTACCTCACCGCCGACAGCAAGTAAAGAACCTTCATTGTTAAAAGTCAGCGCTAATTGTTGTCCAACATCTTGCAATGGCTCAAGTACTCTCTCAGATGATATCAGACCCAATGAACGATTTTCATCTCTCTGAAAATCCCAGTCAAACTATCTACACAGGAAGCATATTGATTAGATGCTTACCCAAGCTACTCGCTGAAAGTACAGGCAAAAGTTCGAAGCTTAAACACCGCAGGTGGTCTGTGGACTAAGTTCGCTAAAGCAACTAGCCATATAGAGGATTGAATAATCATAGAAATGATCAATTTCAAAAAGTTGTAGATGGTTTGACCTGGATGTACTGCCAAGTGATATCACTTCAGCCTTAACTATATGGGCCACTAAATGTTCTATTGGTAACTGTATGCTTTTGTGATGTTACGCTCCCCTCAGCCCATGCCATCACTCACAAGTCACAAAGTGAGGAGTGAAAAGAAAGAAGAGAATACTCAAAATGAACAGTACTCTAAGCCTTGAAAGCAAATCCCATTGCACAAACTTTACCTGCACCTTTTTGGCAATGAACATAGAAGACCTTCTCCACCTGGTGTATTGCCATCCTATAAGGCAGATCACTACCAGTGAGTAACCTAGCCACCTTCAACAAAGCACATATTTTTAGCAAACTGATGCAAGGAGATGTAATGTATCATGTTTTTATAAAAAAAAATTGAGGTAACTGTATCATGTTTTTATAATGTTTCAAGAAAAACAGAAGTGAAGAGCATACATGTCAATGGAATTAAAGTTAATTGACCAATCATAAAAGGTCACTGATATGTTGATGCTTCCCATACTTAATTAGTTAAGGCTCTTATAAAAAAGATAGTAGTCAAGCCCTCTAATCCTTCAGCAAGCAAAATTTAGGCTTCGCCAAAAATTTTCCCGGGACAAAGTATATTTTGATGCCCAAAAGTGATTTTATCATGTACCCCACCAATTCAATTTATAATGGCAGTGCTTGACTCAGGACAAAGTTTAAGATCTTCATTTTGACTCACATAACATACTAGTGGTTGTTGAAGGAGATGTAAATTAATGATCGAAAGATTAGATTGATCAAGAATTCATCAAATCAAAAGTATAAATTTCAAAATATTTAATTGATTCGGTTTCTCGAAAGTTGTGATTCTTGTGGAAGCTTGACTGAAATAGAATAGCGTCAAACATATTTGAAAGTTTCAAAATGGAAACAAGACAACACGCACGGTGTGATACAACAAGTGGGGGTATAGGCAGACCTTACCTCTACCTTTGCACGGTAGGGAGGTTGTTCCCGATAGATGAATATTTTTCAAAACAGGTTGGATAAATATAGATGTAAAAATCTATGATGAAAATATCGAAGAAAGAGAAGTATTGACAACAAAATGGAAACAATATTCATATAAATCACTAAACCAAACAATGATGCATGTTCAAAAGTTCAAGAAATTAGTTGACTATAATCATAGGCGGATCGAGAATTTAAATTTTATGGGTTCGATATTAAGATCTTTAGAATTGTTTTTATGACAAGGGAACCTGCAGCCGCTACACAGTGTATTCCTGCTCAAATTTTTGAAGTTATGAACATATCTACTATATTTATTACTACAATTTTAATGAATTTTTTACACATAATATTGATTCCATAATATAACTATACGTCAGTCCCCATTGGATCCTAGAAATGAACAAAAACTAATACTTTGCTAAGTTAGTTTCAATCAGTTGATCATCTCTTGAAAATTAATACTCCCTCCGTCCCATAATAAGTGTCATCTTCGCCAAAAACACGCATATTACGAAATCAATAATGCAATATGAAGTTTACCAAATTATCCCTTTATAATAAAAATAAATTATTTTTACCTTTTGATTAGAATATGCACGAATAATAAGCCTTTTGACATTTGGAACCCAATAGTACCAAGTTAATTACTATGTGGCTTTTCCAATTATTATTTAGATGTTACTCTCTCCGTCCCATAATAAGTGTCACCTTAGTCCAAAACACGCATATTAAGAAACCAATAATGCAATGCGAAGTTTACCAAATTATCCCTATATAATAAAAATTAATTACTTTTACCTTTTAATTAGAACATGCACGAAAAGTAAACCTTTTGACATTGGGAATCCAACAATACCAAGTTACGATGTGGTTTTTCCAATCATCGTTTAGATGTTACACCCTCCGTCCCATAATAAGTGTCACCTTAGCCAAAAACACGCATATTAAGAAACCAATGATGAAGTGTAAAGTTTACCAAATTACCCTTATGTAAAAAAAAATCATTTTTTCCTCTTGATAATTAGAGCATGCACAAGTAATTCATATTTTGATATTGGAAATCCAACCATCATCATTTAGAGTACTACTACTTCTTTTGCATCTTCCTAATCCTATCTTCCATAGGCCAAAACTTTCATTTTCACGTGAAACCCAAAATTTGACATTGTGAATCCAAATTTTAGCCTTGAATAAAAAAACTTGTCATTTTTTGTCCAAGGGCAGAGATAGAAAAAATTAATCAATATATGCATTGGTATCCTAAGGTGACACTTATTATGGGACAAATTTGTTTGGCTAAAGTGACACTTATTATGGGACAATTTTTTTTGGCTAAAGTGACACTTATTATGGGACGGAGGGAGTACTTTACCTTTTGATTAGAGCATGCACGAAAAGTAAGCTTTTTGACATTGGTAATCCAATAATACCAAGTTACTATATGGCTTTTCTAATAATTATTTAGATGTTACTTTATTGTCTGAGGGTAGAATTGAAAAAAAACTAGCCAATTTTTGTCTTAATTTCCTAAGGTGACACTTATATGGGACAAATTTTTTTTGGCTAAGGCGACACTTAGGAGCCGTTTGGATATGGTTTCAAACCATGATTTGAAACCATGTTTGGACATGTAATTTGGATATCTTAAGTTGTATTTTCTCTTATAGACATAAAAACCCCACAAGTTGTGAAAATTATGAAAACATTCCCAATTCTTATATAATCTTACCAAATGACCAAGTTATAGTTCATAACAAAAATTAATACGTTACTAGAAGACCTTTCTAAAAAATACAACATCAATTGATCAAACTTTAGTTCAATAAAAACGAAAATTTAACATGAATAGTAATGTAACTACTCTTTAATATAATTCTCCCACATGGTAGACATAAATAAAGCTTGGTGAAAATTAATGAGCTTGGTAAATGGTTGGTAGGATTAATTATTAAAAATATTTATCAATTTATCGGTCTTTTTGGGTCTTTTTTTTATAAAATATAAACTTATGAGTCGAGTTTTATATTTAAAATTTTTAAAATCATGGTTTGAAACCATTTGATGAAATGCATGTCCAAACGCTGGTTTCATAAAACCATGATTTCAAACCGCATGTCCAAATGCCTACTTATTATGAGACGGAGGGAGTACAAAACTATCTCCATAACCAGTGTAACATGAAATGAATAGAAAGAATTTTTATAACTTACAGGTTGATCATTGAGGACATTAGTATCAAAATAGAATTTGGCAACAATGAGAGCGTTAGGAATATCGCTATTCCCTTCACCACCACCTCCAGCAAGGACAACATAACTTCTCGGCAGGTTTTTTGAATCAGTCATTTTCAGTATTCATATGAAAGCTGAAAAAAAAGTGGCTTTTAACCGTATGCGCTTAAATATTTTTTAGGTGCTGAAAATTATTTTATAAATAAGCAGTTATATATTTGAATAAAAGTGTTTCAAGGATTCTTAGAAATAAGGGTAATAGTGAAATTAACAGAAAATATATGAGATAAAAGGGTAAAGTTGTTGGTCAAATTAAAATGATTCTTAAATTAAAAAAATTGAGATTGAGCAACTTTTTTATTTTGACTTATTTTAAGTACTTTTTAATTTAATCTAAGTTATTTTTTATTTTTGTCAAATTCTCAAGTAAGTTAAAAATGACTTATAAATTGATTTGACCAACTTATAAGCCAATCCAAATGGGCTTTTAGGGGTCGTTTGGTGCATGGTATAAGCTGGAATATCCCAGCACTAATTTTTTGTACCATATTTGGTAGAAGGTATAAATTACCTTGTACCAAACAAGGTATAAAATGCATCTCAACTTAAAAGATGGGATATCCCTCCCACTTATCCTGGATTATTTTATATCATTTTTTGATTATTTTATATCATCTAAAAGATGATATAAAATAATCTCAAGAGATGGAATAAATTAGTCCCGAGATTATAATCCCGAGATAATTTTGCTTACCTACCAAATGGCCCCTTAGGGTTATGTCGGTCCATGCTTTTAGAAAGAGGCTCTTTGTCTTAGTTTTTAATTTTACTTAGCTTTCTCTTTTTTGCTTGTACAGATATTTATTTATTTCTTAATAAAAAAAATAAACCACTAAAGATTTAGTGGTAATTAAAAAAAAAAAAAACTGGTTAATTGGGTTTTATAAAGTTAATGCTTTTTTTTTTTTTTTTTTTGCGTGGATTGGCCTTCAAAGGCACTGGTCTTTATTCTTTGTCATTCACTTAAAAAGTGACCGAAAATATTTTGAGGTTGTGAATTCGAATCCCCACTCAATCAAAAAAAAAAAAATCCCAAGGCAATGTTTTCGCGATACCTTTGCCTTGAGGCCTAACAATTTTTCAAAATTAGGCCTATCCGGGCAAAAGTTAGGCCTTAAGGCAAGCTTTTGCCCAAATTTAGGCTTATTCGAGCAAAAGTTAGGCCAGCCTTAATGCCTAACTTTTACCGAAATAAGCCTAATTTTGCTATGAAACTCTGTCTTGCGAATTTTTTATTTATTTAGCTGAGCCGGGGTATGAACTCAAAACCTCGAGATATTAGGCGAAGGATAAAAATTAAAGATCATCAATTTGAGAGGGACAAAAATTAAAGACCACCTCCGAATAATGACAATCGTGCAAATTGCCCAAGTTAACGGGCCTAGTTTTTTGTTCAAATAAATCCATTGGCAAATTGCCGGCCCAATTATGACCCAACAAACATTATGGACAAATTTTCAATCCTTCAGGTTAATGTGAGCCCAGATGTACACTCCATCCATCCTACATTTTATTTTAGAGTACTTTCAATGGAGAAATATTGCATTTGATTTGTCAGATGATTTCAATTTTCCAAAGTTTAAAAAATGGTAGAAAATAGTATTAGTAGAATGATGTCAATCATTTTAAGAAAGTTTGTTCTGCTAATTTAATGTTTCACTTGCTTGCTCACTCGTATGCCCCCATGACATGGATTATTTATATGAGACAAGTGCAGAATTGGAAGTCTACGTAAATGGTATGCATAAATTGTGATTGAGAGAATACTAATTTTGTTTATCAAGGGACCTATTAGTATTAGAGGGACCTTGTAACCATTTAACCATCAATGTCTATAGAAATTAAACATCTACATAAAGTTGCATTTGCAGCATTATGCTTCAAAAGGAAGCAAAAACAATAGAACAGTGATTTTTTCATCAAATAAAAGAAACTATTCCCCTCGTCTTATTAACGGTCGCTTTTGCTCTTTTAACGCACTTAAAAAAATATAAGTTATAGTTTACTAAGTTATCATTATTTAATAAAAGTAGATAGATTATTTTCTCGTGCATTTTTCATTAAATATTAAGCTATAGTTGGAAATAATAGCCAGCTTTAGTTTTGATTTTTTAAATTGATGGAGTAATTATTTTTTAGCTAAAACGACAATTAAATTGTGGAGAGAGTAAATGACATGTTTTTATTTTTCCCCTAAAAATTTCCAAATTTGAGAAACTTTTAGCTAGCATTGGCCATAGATTTTAGCTCGGGTTTTGAAAATTATCTTTAATATCTATTTGGCCACAGATTTTGGAACATATTTTGTAAAATCAGTCTTCAAAAAATTTTCAAGTTCCAAGCGTTCTTGGGATTTTTGCTGACAAAACTCCAAATGTTTTCCAAGTACAATGTATATCTAAACACAACTATGAGTTTCAAAAGCACAACTTCAAAAACTCAAATTTTCAAATTCAAGTTTCAACTTCAAAATTTATGACCAAACGGATTGTAGTAATTGTCACCACATCAAATGTTGTGCCTTGCACGGCGCTATAGAGAATTGAGTGGTCTGTAGATTTATTTTGTTATTGACAAAAACAAATATTTCAAAATGCCTAATTAGTCGCTGGCATGTCATTTTTGTTAGGCCTCTTCATGATGAATATGCCTTATTTGTACTTTCCTCTTTTTTTCGTCATTTAAGAATGACATAAAAATGTGTTAGAATTATTTATGAATGGAAAGAATGTTCTGCTGATTTTGGTTTGTTTGAACAACAAAGAAAATGTAACAAATATAGTAGAATTGTACCAAAATGTAAGTGGTTGGCATGTTTCTATTAATATAGAGTAATTGGCCTCTATATTATGTGTTTTTTTGTATATAGAAAATGTCAATATCAATTTCATGTAAAAGATAAAATAATTAAAGTTGATATGAACAAATTTGAGGAAATTCGGAAACGGTATGAAAGACACAATAATGGAAAATTAAGTAGCTTAGGAATTAAGATACGTAATTTACTAGTTACTACTATAACATATATCTATAATATAAACTTTTTTATATCTGAAAGCGTATATACCATAAATACGCAATACGCTCACATGGGCCAAATGCTATCACAGCAAAGCAAGTTGAAGATTTTTAATTGTTTATACGATCGATCAAATCTCAAACTTGAATATTCTACACTTGGAATATTTTCTAGAAGTTACTTGATTTTCGTAACTTCTAAATTAATCACTAATTTTATAAATTGCAGCCTGCAGAACTCTCGAAAGAAACAAAAAAGAAAAAAGAAAAAAAAACAGCCTGCAGAAATAATGTCTGAGTTTGCCCTGCATGTGATCAATTGCTCGTCAGCATAATAATAAAGTGTTTTAATAATCTAAATAAATGATTATTGTAAGGACTCTAATTAAAACTTAATTTCCTTTCTAAAGTAACCAAATTAAACTGTTATATATGGTTAATAAATTTAACGTAACAGAAGTGGCGATTCTTTAAGTCTAGATGAAATATTAATTTATAATTAAGAAATCTTAGTTTTAATAGTTTCAAAAACAAATTTAAATTAAAATCAAGGGTCATTGTTACTTCTATATATTGAAAATGAACTGGAAATATTGACTAAGGATATAAGTGTAACAATTTCCACCAATTTATACTACTTGAATGAATTGATACGTGCATGCAAATTCAAAGAGTTAGTGAAAAATTTGAATCATCTTCACCAACTTCATTCAATTTATTCAAGACCAACATTTGAACATGAAAGATAATCGTACAATTACAACAACGATAGTCTTAAACTCTACTTGTATGAACTTGTTCACACATTTTCGATCTCAGACCCGAAAAAAGAATGTCAATTGCGGTAAATTAACAAGTAACGCAAAATTCATTACTAGAAATATATTATTTTCCGATGAACATTCCTTCAGAATTAATCTGCCAAAAATCAACGATTCCAAACGACATTCAGATGAGATTTAATCAGTCAGAAAATAGCTTGTCATAAACATTTTCGATGAATTTCCTCTAAAACTTCGGACGTGCTTCTTAAATTAAACTTGACAAGAAATAGTGAAGACCCGACGAGAAAATATAACTAATTGTACAATTACAACCATAGTCCGTCAAACTCCACAAGTATTGTGTGAGCTGACCATTACCGGTTCTAGAACCGGATAAAAGAGGTTATAAGTTGGAATAGTTTGACGACAACAACAACAATATACCTAATGGTATTCCACAAGAGTTGGAATAGTTTGACAGCAAACGTAAAACTAATTAATTAAGTTCTAATGAATCGTCGCAATATATGCCAAGCTTAAATTGAAATGGCTAATGTGAATTTATAAAGTCGATTTCAACTTGGTTGAAATTAAGGTTGTGCAATTATTATTATTACAATGATATTCTTTTGAAATTACATAGAACAAGCTAAGGGAAAGTGAAAGTGAGTTCCACAAGGAATAGGAATTGTCCTATGCTCTAAGGATGTCACTGTATGAATAGGAGTCCATAATAGGAATAGGAGTCTTATGCATTGTAGGAGTCCTATGCATTGTATGAGCTCTCTTGTCTATAAAAGAGGCCATGATAGCCGTGTATAAGCAAGATCAATAATACAATATTCAGCCTTCTTTCTAAGCCTAAGTTTGCTAAACTTCTTTATGGTATCAGCGCTTTGGTTTTAGTCCACTAGTCCACATTTAATCTGTATCTTGAACCCTATATCACGCACAATGGCAAGTTCATCATCCTCCAGCCTCTCTCTCTCACCCGCCTCTCTACATCAACTCATAGCCATATGTCCTATAAAATTAAAACCCTCGAACTACCTAGTTTGGAAAACTCAAATTACACAATTGATGCAGACTTTGAAAGTTGGCGAGATTATTGTAAAGGATCCACCATCCTCGGTTATAGCAAACGAAAAAGACGAAGAGGTACCGAACCCTAAGTTCCTTGAATGGGAAGAAAGGGATGTCTTGGTTCGAAGTTGGCTCACTGGAACCATGACTGAGGAGTCAATGTTCCTTATCATTGGATGCACTTCGGCCAAACAAATATGGCAGAGTCTTGAGGACAATTACCTACAAGCTAGCAAAGACAAAGAGTTTCAACTAAAACAACAGATTCAGAGTATCAAGATGGGCTCAAAAACTGTGGATGAGTATGTTAAAGAATTCAAGGGAATTTGTGATAGCCTCGCTTCCATACACAAACCCTTAGATGAAGATAGCAAAGTTATAAACTTTGCTAAGGGTCTTGGAAATAAATACAGGACTTTGAGGACAGTCATGTTGGGTAAGCCTCCATACCCAACTTTTACTCAGTTTGTTAATGCATTGAGAGGATTCGATATGAGAGAAGAAGACAGTGAAAATGATAATGTTGATCAAGCCATGGCTTTTCAAGTCCAGAAAACTCAAGGAAGTTTTGGTAGAGGCAGAGGAAACTCATTCAGAGGACGCGGACAAGGTCGAGGAAGAGGTCAGTTCGGACCTAAGTCCACTAATTACACAACTGGGAGGCAATCTGGTTTCACTGCAAATAATCAGAAGAGTGCTCCACCGCAAACAAATGCATGCCAAATTTGTGGACGAAACAATCACACCGCCGTCACTTGCTTCTATAGGTGGGACTACTCTTACCAATCCCAACAAGAAACACCACAAGGATTTTCGGCCTTGACTATCAATGAGCCATCCGACAACAATCTCTATATGGATTCTGCAGCAACTCACCATATGGTACATACAAAAGGTATTTTACATAATCCTACTTTATTCAAAGGCACAGATTCGGTTATGGTAAGTGATGGAAAACGAATTAAAATTACTCATGTTGGGAATAAGAATATAGGTACATGTTTACGATTGAAGGATGTTCTAGTCGTACCTAAATTAAAGAAAAATTTATTGTCAGTAAGTAAGCTTGCAAGTGACAATGAATGCGTTTTGCAATTTTCTGACGTTGAGTTTGTTGTTAAGGACAAGAAAACAAGGAACACACTGGCAAAGGGGAGTAGGAAAGGAGACCTATATGCTTTGGATCCCGACGATGCAGATGGAGAAGTACATCAGGCCCTAGTTGCTCTACGTTCTAATAAAGCATCCGATGAAGTCTGGCACCAAAGATTGGGACACCCAAATTTCAGGACTATGCAGTTTTTACATTCCAATAGATTAGTTAGAATTAGTAGTTGGAATAAAAACTTTTCTTTTTGCACTGCGTGCCAAATGGGAAAAAGTTGTAAGCAACCTTTTGATCATTCAAATAAAGTTGAGGTTGAACCTCTGGTCAAAATTCATTGTGATTTATGGGGTCCTTCACCTGTCACTTCTCCTCAAGGTATCAAATATTACGTTATTTTTGTGGATGATCATACGAAATACACCTGGTTTTACCCATTGAAAAGAAAGTCTGATTTTTTCGCCACCTTTGTTAACTTCCAGAGATTGGTCGAAAATCAATTTGATAGGAAAATTAAAAAATTTCAAAGTGATGGTGGTGGAGAGTTTAGTAGTCAGAATTTTATTGATCTTCTTACTCAATGTGGAATTCAAAGACAAGTATCATGTCCACACACACCCGAGCAAAATAGAGTTGCCGAAAGAAAACACAGACACTTAGTTGAGATGGGTTTAACTCTATTGTTCAATGCTAATGTCCCTTTGCACTTATGGGTTGAAGCATTTATGACAGGAGTATATCTTATAAATAGACTCCCCACGCCGGTCTTGAAGATGCAATCTCCTATTCAGAAGTTATACAAAAAGAAACCAGATTATACTGGTTTGAAAATTTTTGGTTGTAGGTGTTTTCCATATCTAAAGGGATACAACAATAATAAGTTTCAACCAAAAACTTTTCCCTGTGTGTTTATTGGATATAGTTCTTTACAGAAGGGCTTTAGATGCTATAATCCGCAAACGAAAAAAGTTTATATATCAAGACATGTAATATTTGATGAACAATGTCTACCCTTTTCTTGTAATTCCACACAGGATATTGCCAACAAATATTACACTTTGTGTACTTACAAAGACTTCATTGAACCAAAGAATGCTCCAGGTGACGAGGATGGAAATAAAATACAAGTTGTTTCTACTGAAGAAGCTACTGTTGATGAGAATTCTAACAACATAATGGAGCTTCTCTCGTCTGATGAACTTGATGCCACCACTTCTGACATTGCCCAGCTGAGGTCTCTGTCAACGAGCTCAAATATTGAAACCCAACAGTCTCCAACAATCAGTTCTTCACCTGCAATTTCAGAAATCAGTCCGGAAATCTCATCATCTGCAGGTCTGTCTCTTGGTGAGTCCGAAGGTATTAACTTATGTGTTGATTTCACTGGCTACCAGTGTCCTCCAACTACATCACCACCCTCTCCGGATAACACTCATCACATGGTGAAAAGGACAAAATCAAAAGCCATGTTACAGCCATCAAACTTCCTAGCACTTTTGGCTACTAATAATTCTTCTCCTGCCAGTGAACCTAAGAATCTAAAGGAAGCTTTATCTCAACCTCATTGGTTGCAAGCTATGAGAGAAGAAATGCAGGCTCTACTTCACAATAACACCTGGAGACTTGTACAACGGGAACCTCAAATGAATGTACTTGGATAAAGGTGGGTGTTCAAGACAAAACTGAAGGCGGATGGGACGCTCGAGAGGTATAAAGCTCGCTTGGTAGCGAAGGGATATAATCAAATTGAAGGTCTAGATTTTGAAGACACGTTTAGTCCGGTGGTGAAGGCTACAACAATCTGCATAGTTTTAACTATAGCCATGGTACGAAAATGGCCTTTTCGCCAACTTGACGTGAAAAATGCCTTCCTTCATGGACGACTCAAAGAGACTGTCTATATGCAGCAACCTCCGGGTTTTGAAGACTCTAATGCACCAAATCATGTTTGTCTACTCCAAAAGGCCATCTACGGGCTAAAGCAAGCACCAAAGGCATGGTTTCAAAGGTTTAGTGAAGCTCTTCTTCACTTAGGATTCCTTGGAAGCCATGCCGATTCATCTTTGTTTGTTCATCGGCATAAAGGTGATATTGTGATTTTGCTGCTATATGTTGATGATATCGTTATAACTGGGAACAATCTCATGCTTTTGCACACCCTCATTTCCCAGTTGCGTACTCACTTCGCTATAAAAGATATAGGCAGTCTCCACTTTTTCTTGGGCATTGAAGTTGTCCCATATACAGATGGAATCTATCTTAGTCAAGTGAAGTATGCAAATGACATTCTCAAACGGACCATGATGCACTGTGCTAGAGCAATCCATACGCCATTGTCGCAGAAAAATGATTTTCATGTCGCAACTGGATCCCCTGTTGATGCATTTGATTATCGAAGTATAGTTGGAGGACTTCAGTATCTTACACTGACACGCCTTGATCTTACTCATGCTGTCAATCAAGTGTGTCAATTTATGCAAGCTCCTACAACTACACACTGGCAAGGAGTGAAACGTATTCTTCGGTACCTCACAGGGACTATAAACTTTGGCCTTCGCATCACTTCGCGATCCTCCTTACAAGTTGTTGGCTTCTCAGATGCCGATTGGGAAGGTTGTGCTATCACTCGTCGATCAACAACAGGACTTTGTGTGTTCTTAGGAACTAATTGCATCTCCTGGTCATCTAAGAAACAACATACTATGTCAAAATCCAGTGCTGAAGCTGAGTATCGCGCCCTAGCTTCACTTGCAGCGGAAATCACATGGATCCTTCATTTGTTGCAACACCTTGGCGTATCTCTTGCATCTCCTCCGGTCCTTTATTCCGACAATATCAGTGCTTTGCACCTCACAAGTAATCCTATTCTCCATGCTCGCACAAAGCATGTTGAACTAGACTACCATTTTGTAAGGGAAAAAGTTACAGTTGGTGCGATGATCACTAAATATGTTCCATCTGCAACTCAAGTGGCTAACATTTTCACGAAGGCCTTGACGAAGCAGCAATTTCAGTTTTTACGCAGCAAGCTTGGAGTTGTCTCCCTACCAACGTCCAGCTTGAGGGGGAATGAAAGTGAGTTCCACAAGGAGTAGGAATTGTCCTATGCTCTAAGGATGTCACTGTATGAATAGGAGTCCATAATAGGAATAGGAGTCTTATGCATGGTAGGAGTCCTATGCATTGTATGAGCTCTCTTGTCTATAAAAGAGGCCATAATAGCCGTGTATAAGCAAGATCAATAATACAATATTCAGCCTTCTTTCTAAGCCTAAGTTTGCTAAACTTCTTTAGAAAGAAATGACACACTAATTATAACTTGTATTCAAAGAGATTCCTGAATTAGAGTTAATCACTTATCACTTTGTTCTTAAATAAGCTGAGTTTGACTTACTAACACCTGATCTAATTGATTGCCACATCTATCATCTAACTGTTGTAACAAATTTATTGTTTGCTAATTTGAAAACTACTAAAAAGGGTAGAAAATCCAGTCCCCTTTCTAGATATTTTGGTTGCATATGTTACTTTCAAAATGGAGAATTAACGAAAAAAATAGAAACAAAAAAATCATTGACTTTGACAGGGTATAATTTACAGCTAGTGAATAATGCTGAATTAATTACCGGACCACCTAAAGTTGCGGCAAGCATCTCTTCATTTTTAATCAAAACTTTTGGTTCGAGCTCTCGAATATAGTTACTTTAATAGGGGACGCTTTTCATCTTAAGGTGGGATTTCCAGCGCGAATCCTAATCTGTCGAGCCCTAAAGCACGCATTTGATACTGGGTGAGAAATCTAAGAAAAAAATATTAGAGAGCGCATTACCCTTCAAAGTGTGACTTTTTAAAGTGAATCCAAATTAGTTGGGTCACAAAACATGTATCGGGTGAGAAATCAAAGGAAAAAATGATGAATTAGTTTCCATTAACTAGAATCGCTCACATATTTGTTCTCCTCCTTTTGTATTTGTATATTAATCCTTCACCAAAGATGTTCTTCTCTTCAAATCGTACATAATTTATTAGTAAAGAAACTACAAAAAAAATTGAAAACACAATTAATATGATTCGGCTTTTACCTAATCAATAGTCAAGAGTCATGACTTAGATCTTAAGTTGCCAATTGGCAACATGAATCCCGTCCAAACAATAATAACAATGACTAAAGTACTAAACTTATGAGTGAATTCGGATTAGTTGGGAAATTGGATTTCACATATTGAATAATTATACAAAAGCGGCAGGAATTCGAATTAGTGAATTTCGGATGCTGAATGATTATACTGAAAGTAATTTACTACACCTCAAGCAGTGGGGAAGCCCTGATTTCACTAAGGATGGTCAAAATATAAGTAAGTATATATACGCAGTGTCAAGAAGAATTCAACATATTATGTATAAAAAAAATATTAGCATGTCTACACAATATAATATATCAGCAAAAAGTGTTAATTAACTCTACTGAATAAGTGTAGCTCTACCTCGAAATCAAGCCATTACTCGTTAGATCATTGCTATTAATGTCCTTCAATTAGTTACTAGTCATTTGAAAATAAGGGTTCAAATCTCGTTAGAAATACGAAATATTAGGTGTCTCTTTTCATTGTTTTTGTGTGTATAAGTCACGAGTTCGAACAATTAAATCAATTATTATGTCACAATAAACTCCCTACATTATATCCCTTCAGGAAACGACCCTTCCTGAATGTTGCATACATCTAAGATGCTTCGTGCACTGAGCTGGCAATTCTTAGAGATGGAGAAAGAGGCAGAGTTGAGATAAAGTTATCAAAAATCATAAATAGGAATGCGTTATTGCGTATCCAATTATCTGATCAAGTGTATATTAGCTTCTACCATGTGTGATTTTTTATTTTTTTTTAATTTCCAAGAATTACAAGTTATTCACGTGGAGTTGTTTTTCTCCTAAATATTGGTTCTATATACATGATTGAGATTTAATTTAAGCATTTTTTTTTTTACTTTCTTTACTTAAGTTGACTTAACAGTGGATTAAATCCAACTGAGGAACGTATATACTATAGCCATATACATTAGGGAATAACAAACCCAACATGGCTTAATTAATTCGATTTGATGTTTAGTTCAAATACCTTTTTCATTCAAAATATCTCATTTTACTTGAAAGAGAAATATATTAACGTACAATATAAACTTTAAGACATTTAAAGAAAGATGAGAAATTAGTTAAAGCCAAAAAAACCAAGAGTTTTATTCCGAAATCATGACATTATTTTCTTGAGACATAATTAATACACATGATAAACTAATCCATATCAACAATTGTCATTAGTTAATATGCACTACGTTTAGAAAAAGGGAAGGAGGATAAAGTACAGAAAATAACCGAGTTAATCAAATGAAAAATAGATGATTTGTTCATTAAATAGTTTACTTATATGCTTCCTTCTTTCCTTTTAACTTTTGGATTTGGATGGATTAATCAAAATCCCTTCATTTTTACTTCAACTCCTTTTTTTACCTATGGTTTAAAAAATATAATGCTTAAGGACGTATACATTTATTCGAACTTAGTTTTGGATTCAAACTTCGTAAAATCAAATAAATTGCGGTATAATTCTGAACGCAAACTCATAATATTCGAAAATCCTGAATTCCTCTTTAAAAGCGTTAGCAATAAAAATTTAAATATTGAATCCGTTAAATTTTTATATCATAATCGGCCTTGACCAAGGCAAAACTAATTCGATTCTTTTTCCCCAACAAAACATAACTATAATTCGTACATTTATCAAATACTTTGCTTACCCCTTACGTACATTAATTTGAGATCCTTAGTACTTTACATATATTCTCAACAACAATATAACCAGTGAAATTCTATAGGTGAGATCTAAAGAGGAGAGTGTATGTAGATTTTATCCCTACCTCGTCGAGGTAGAGATCGGTTGTTTCCAAAAGAGCTTCGGCTCAAGTAACGAATAACAAAGCAGTTTGAGAAATAAAATACAGAAGTAAACAAGACATAGCAAATAAAGGGAAAGCATAACATAGCATTCACTAAAAAAAAAAAAACAGTAGCAAAATAATGCAAGAACCGAAGCACAAGACACAATAGACAGTAACAAAAATCAAAGGATGAGAAACTAGGAGAATAATGCTACTCTATATATAGAGGGTGTTAGCTTTGGCTTATTTTAAGTGTTTATAGGCTTTTAAGCTCTTTTTTATTTTTTGTGGTATTTGAAAAAGATAAAAATTGTTTTTAAGTCTTGCTTTCAGGCTAAAAAAACATACAAAAATAAATTAATAGCCAAAAGTTGTTATTCTCAACGACTTTTAGCTTTTAGCTTATAAGCTATTTTTGAAATGGAAAAGGGCCAAATATACCCCTGTACTATTGAAAAATGGCCAAATATACTATTCGTTATACTTTGTGTCCAAATATACCCCCGCAGTTATACTATTGGCTCAAACATACCCTTTCTCCGTTAAAGTTGTCCACCTTGGACATCCTCTCCTACGTGACAGTGACATTTGATGAGGTGGATGCCACGTGGCATTACCAACTCATCACCCCTAACCCATTTTACTCCTCCCTTTTCCGCTACTAAAATTTACAACCCTTCACCCCCATTGCCACCATATACTTACAGCTCTAGAAAATCAAAAAAGGATTTTGTTTGCTACCCAATTCTCTTTCACTTTGTCTTCTTCCTCTCCGTTCTAATTTTATTCTTTCTACCAGATTTAACTTCACACCAAGGTTTCTTCTATTGCTAATTGGTATTTTTGTCCATATAATTCAAGTATTAAAATTTTCACAGTCTAATAATAAAAGATTAAATAAATTGAAAAATCACAATTAATTTTTTGAGAAGCAAGAAAAACCTGACATTGATAGAAACTTCAGGCAAAAAAAAAAAAAAAAATCACTCTGTAAAGGGGTTTAATTGTTGAATTTTATCTACTATCCTTGCGTTATCTTCTTCAGAATCAAAACAACAGATTAACCAGTAGATTAAACAAGCTATGGGTAGACTTTTTAGCTAAAAGCAACGAGTTCTCGTAGCGAAGGATCCACTGTTTTTATTCTGATGCGAAGTAAAATTATAGAGTCATGATATACTTACAGCTCTAGAAAATAAAATTCATTTTCTAAAGCTGTAAGTATATGGAGGTAATGGTGGCAATTTGGTGGAGGAGTGAAAATTTTAGTGGTGAAAGGAGAGGAGTAAAATGAGTTAGGGGTGATGAGGTGGCAATGCCACGTGACATTCACCTCATTCAAATGTCACTGCCATGTAGGGTAGGATGTCCAAAGTGAACAACTTTAATGAAGAAAGGGTATATTTAAACTAATAATATAATAACATAGGTATATTTGGACTCAAAGTATAATAAAGGGTATATTTGATCATTTTCCAATAGTACAGCAATATATTTGGCCCTTTTCCGTTTCTGAAAAGTCAATTCAAATACCCTTATATTCTCATTTTCTTTTGATCAAGGTACAGAACGTACCTTCCAGTAGCTAGCTAGCAACATTCCAAATAATAATTTGTTCAACTTTTCAAAACTTCATAGTTGGAGTACTACCAATTCCAAAAACAAGCCAATCTGTTATGGTCCACATTAAAAGTTCACAAAAAATATCAAAAAATTGGGTCCACAGAACTGTCGGTGGATGCCTAGTCCTTTTCTAGCTCATATTGAGTCACTTTTTGATAGAAAAAAGAAACGAATATATCAGCATATTAAAGGAGGAAACAAGAAGAAAAAAAAAGGTGGTATATCTCTTTAATTCTACATGTTAATTTTTTTAAATAATTTAAATATTTTAACTTTTATTTTTATTTTACTACTAATGAAATGCTCTCACAATAATGTATTTCAAATATTCATCATGAATTATCTAATTTTACGCTGCCTGCAACCTACCATAACTCTTTTTCTTCATTTGAACTGGACCGGCGATATGAATGATGTTAATTTATTTTTTCTTTTCTAAATTCTTTATCTTATTAAACACCATGGTATAATTAAAACGAATGGAGTCAATGACCGGAATTGATTAGTTGTATTAAAGAGGACATCACAAGTGTATCATTGGCACTTATGCCGCTATTTTGTGATGGATTTTTTTATTTTAGCTTTTCCAGGCAAACAACTTTTCCAGCGGGGCATAAGCTTATATATTTTCGCATTATAATATCTTACAAGTTATATCCCGCGCCTTTAAATATTTTATACCCTACTCATAAGTTCTATTGCCATTACCAATTTGCTAATGGCAAAAATTAAAGTCCATCTTGCAATTTCTAACCCCACCCCCTGCCCCGTAAAAATAGCTTTTTTGTTTCGTTTGATTTCGCAGGTGGTCCCTACCTAAATAGTAATTAGTTCCTTATCTGTTTCTTTGTTTTTTTAATGCTCTTTCCTTCTTTGTTCTTGAGGCAGCAAGCGGTACTAGAGGGGCAGAGTCAACTTGACTGGCAGATATGGGAGAAGAAAACTACTTGACTGGCCCTCCCTGAAAACACTCTTTCTTTTTTTTCTTTAGCATCCCGCCTATTCCTTAATGTTAGCTCAGACACTGGGCAATAGAACGAAGTTTCTTCCTAATTCCCACAGTTTTAGCAGTGCTTCTTCTACCCATCTCGATCAAAAGCCCCTCCTTTCCTCGTCCGAGGGACTTTTTCTTTAGAATTTCTTAATAGAAAGAGAAAATTCGCTGTTCAGAAGAGAATACAGAGAATCCGCGAGGAGCTAGAAGAAGACCGTTGCTATCCGGCTTCCAACAGGCCTATTCTTTGACTCTCCTATAGTGTATAGTATATTCTTTCCGCACTTCATTCCCTCCGCCTTACACGGACAACAAAGAGTGCCTAAGGCTGGCCACAAAGCCCAACTCTAAAGCCCAAAGAAATCAAGCTACAAAGTGTCGGTAGGAAAAAGCCAAGAAATAGGAATACAATGACTTTTCACTAGGATCTTTACAGTTGGATCGCATCCACATGTTTTTTAACACAAATCCAATGGCCGACATTTTTTTAAGAGCAATTACATCATTCACATGTTGTAGGTCCCCAATTAAAACAATCACAGCCGTACTTCACAGTCAAGCTTAGCTGTTCCAACTTCCATCTCCACTTTTTAAGGCTCAAAACTTAGCTGGCTCTCTCACTAAATCATAACACTCGGTATCCGATATCCGTTTTGAAGCCCGATTATATTTAGATTCGCGACGCGTAGAACCCCATTCGAAAGGTAGCGTTTCCTACCAAGGATTTTTTCATATCGGAAGTTAAATCATAACCATTTAATTGTCAACAAATATCCCTCCATGTGCCTATACAAATTTTCTATTTCCTTAAAATAAAAATACAAACCTTAATATCTATGGTAAAATCCAACGCACCAATCTAAATTCCAAGTACATGCCAAAAAAAACAAAAAAAAGAACTAAAACATTTGGCCAAATAGTTGAAACGCTGTGAAGTTTTAAAAAGATATTTTTGGATTTATGTTTGGGATTTTGGAATTATTATTAAAAAAAAAAAAAAAACTAAAACAATACTTACTGAAGCAGAGGTAGCTTTTAAGATATCAGTTCAGTAAAAAATCATTAAATATGTTTGTCAATCCACTTTCTAGCCTCACATGAGAATGGAAAACAGCAGCATTTTATCCATCGGTGGATGAAGAATAGCAACATAATAATTTTTGATTAACCATGTTCGAGAAAAAAGATTTTTTTCGAAAAGGATTACCTTGTATACAGTTCAACCACTTTATGCGTGCTAGGACAATTCAATAAGGTTCGACCACCTTATGCATACTCCGATCATTTATTAAATGCGTGCTCCTCTCATCACTTGAAAGGTCATAATAGTTGAAGTGTATTAACTTAGTGCAAAATTCTAATTCTACTTCACACTACATTATTTCTACCTTTCACTACATTTTTCTCATTATGTTTGTAGTAGAATGAAAATTGCTTCATCTTTGGATACAAATCCCATTGATTTAACTATAGAGAATCTCCACTTACACTAACATCTTGCTAATATAACTTTATTACTAGTACCAATAGTTTGTGTACTGTTTGATCTTGTTATTGTACTTTGTAAAAATTATCACATGAAAGAAGGAAACAAGAATATATACGTATGTATGATACATAGAAATATACCCAATAAAAGAAAAAGACAATATATGAGACAAAGAATAAACTTTTTTATCCTTTACAAGGAAAACAACAAGAAGATCCTCTAACAGAGGGGGCAAGGGAGTTTATCAATACTTCTTCTCTCCTCTTTCCCCAATAATAATAACAATAAAAAAAAAAAGAATTGGTATTCACCTTTTCTTTTTCCTTCTTTTTTTCTTCCTCCAATTTCTTTCCTTCGTGATAGAAAAATAAATAAAAAATCTAAAATAACCACAATTAAAAAAGAAAAAAAAAAAGCAAAAGGTAATTATCACTTTACAGACTTTCCTTGATTGTAGCCATAATATGAGAGATACCACCTAACAAATTTCTTCAACCCGGTTTGCAAATCGGTTGTGGGCTTATACCCGAATTCTTTTCGGGCCGAACTTATATTCGCATGTGTAAACGGAACGTCACCGTTTCCGGGCATAACGACAAAATTCTTTTTCGCTTTAATCTTCAAATGTTTCTCCAACATTCCAACCATCATAGGTACCGTAACTGGCGACGTATTACCCAAATTAAAAATCCGATACGGAGCGGGGCCCCGTTTCTTCCCACCCGACCCGGTACTCTTACCGGACGTATCAAGTGACCCGATACACCCTTTCACGACATCATCAATGTACGTAAAATCCCGGGCCAAATCGACCCGATTCTTGCCCCGATAGACCGTGATTGGTTTCCCTTGCAATATATTCCTCGTAAAACTAAAATACGCCATGTCGGGTCGACCCCACGGCCCGTAAACCGTGAAAAACCTCAACCCGGTTATCGACAACCCGTATATATGATTATACGTGTGAGTAATTTCCTCGCCCGCTTTTTTCGTCGCCGCGTACAACGAAGCAGGTTGATCCGTCCGATCCGATTCGGAAAAAGGAACTTTCTCATTTAACCCGTAAACCGAACTAGAGCTGGCCCACACAATCGCAGGTTGCGGGTTCGCATTTTTGGAAACTTCGAGCAACGTAACGAGACCCGCAATATTACTATGAATATAAGAGTTGGGGTTTTCCATTGCGTAACGAACCCCGGCTTGAGCTGCTAGATGCATGACATGTGTAAACTTCGCAATGTCGAAAAGTTTTACCAATAGTTTGGACTCGTTTATATCACCTTCGACGACGAATATCCCGTTCTCATTAAGTTGATTCTTTCTCGCTTTTTTCAAGGATACGTCATAGTAATTGTTGAAATTATCGAGTCCTACGACTCCATCGCCACGTTTTTTTAAGGCGATCGAGACGTGGGACCCAACAAAACCGGCTGCGCCGGTAACAAGTACTGACATGCCGTGGGCCCGTCTTATCTGAGCTGAGGTAAGGACTTGTTTCTCCCAACGATGACTGGTGAAATACCGGTTGCCGGTCGAATTATTATTATCCATAAATGATTGAAAACACAAATATGAAGCTGTTATTGCTATTAAAAACAATGCCCATAAGAACATTGTACTTGTTGATGCAAAACATCTATGGAAATGACGATTTCTGTCCTTGAATTTTCCTGGTGTTGATGGAAACAATTCTTCTTCTAATGACGGCATATTGTTACCGGAGAATCAAGAAAATAAGCTTTTCCCACTTATATTTTTGTAGGTATTTTGAATTTGAAATGGGAATTTTTTTTTCTCACCGGAAAATCAAGAAAATGAGCTTTCTCACCGGAAAATCAAGAAAATAAGCTTTTCCCACTTTTTTTTTTGTGGGTATTTCGAATTTGAAATGGGAATTTTTTTTTCTCACCGGAAAATCAAGAAAATAAGCTTTTCCCACTTTTTTTTTTGTGGGTATTTTGAATTTGAGAAGGGAAATGGGATTTTTTTTTTTTTGTCCACCGGAAAATCAAGAAAATGAGATTTTCCCAACTTTTATCTCTCAATATTGGACCAAAATGGATGAGGAAAGTGGTGGATTTTTCTATTTTTTGGGGGGATTATTGGAGTGAAATTTTGAGAAGGAAAATGGGAATTGTTTTTTTAGAAGCAGATGCAGGGGGAAATTTAGTGAAATTGGGACTGCATCTGCAAGAGAAAAGAAGGAAAATGAAGGAATATATATAGTGAATGACAACAAATAAGTGACAATATTTTAACACGTGAACGCGTTAATTGAAAGAGAGAGAAATAGGAAATAAATTCATTTTTTATGCTAAATTAAAAAAGGAAAATCTTGACGAGAAATAAGGAGACAGCCATTGCCAAGCAGTACAATTTCTAATTTTATTAAATAAAAAGGTAAGAGTTTTAAAAATGAAATTGGATTTTACCTTTTTAGGGGATGGAGTGGAAGAAAGGGATAAAAATGGTGATTATGGGAAAAAAGTAATAAGCTTCGTTTTGGTATTGGCATGGCTTCTTCATTGCTGATTTTTTTTTTCCATATCTAATATTAATATGCTTTTACTTGAGCCGGAAAATAACATTTTCAACGTTTATAAGGTAGGTGTAAGGTTGCGTACACACCACCCTCTTCATACTCCACTTGTAGATTTACAATGGTTATACTCCCTTCATACCATATTACTACTTGTCTACTTTCCCTTTTACGTGTCCTTTAAGAACTAATGAATAAAAGTGTATGTTTACTATATTACCCTTATCTTTCTCCAATTAATTGCACTCTAATCAATATTGGTTACTTTAAAAACAATTATTGTAAGGGCAAAGTAGGAAAACTTAATTAATTCTATATTGATTTTGTAAATAGACAAGTATTTTGGGACATATAGTTATAGTAATGTGGAAAACTAATATGAGACGGAGGGAGTATCATTGTTGGGGTTGTTTGTGGCCCAACTAATCCAAATTCGTGCTGAATTTTTTTCATTTTGGGGATAAAATAATCCCTATTAAAGACAACATTATTTAGGCTCGTCCCGAGCCTGTGATTAAGAAGGAGGAAATATTTACCACTCTATTACCACCCTAAGTGGTAAAAAGTGATAAGTTATAAATAGTCCATTTACTAATTTATTTTCTTGACCATCCAATATTTGAAATCACTAATCCAAATTCGCAAAAATTTAAAGCTTACTGGAAGTGTTTTTAGCTACTTGTATCAAAAGAGACTTCATTTCTGAATTCGATCTCAAAATCTCTAGTTAAGAGTGAATAGTCACACAACGAAACTCAATTTAACAAAATAGTACAAGAAAAATCTTCTTGAGCCAAGAGTCTATTGGAAATAGTCTTTCTATCTCATTTAATGTACAGGCAATATTTGTGTGTAGCCCACCCTCTCCAGACCTCATTTGTGGAATCTCAATGGGTTCATTATTGTTATTGTTGTTGTTGTACAGTAAAAACCTACTAAGCAGGGGCAGACTTACCATTCGCCGAGGGGTGTCACATGATACTGCTTCGTCGGAAATTTTTACTAAATATGTATATAAAACTGAAAAGCAAAAATGAAATAAGGATATATTGAATAAAATGACATTTAGTGAAATTTTCCGACGAAGCAGTATCATTGCTGGGCATAGAAAGCGTTGTAGCTCAGCTAGTCGGGTGCCTCTAGTTTGGACTGGAGGTCTTGAGTTCGAAACCTCATAGCTTCATTTTGTTGTCTTAAAACTTAAAATATTTGCACCTCATCTAGATGGAAGAGGTTCGAACTACCAACCTCTTAGAAGTTACAAAAGCACTATCCCATTCAGTCTACATTTTTTTGTGTAGATTGCCCTTCAAAAGCACTGGTCTTTAATTTTTGCCCCTCAAATTGGTGGTCTTTAATTTTTATCCTTCACCTAATACCCCAAGGTTCTGGGTTCGAACCCCAACTCAAAAAAAAAAAATCACAAGGCAGAAGTTTGGATTCTACAGGCATAGTTTTGCAAACTAGAATTTGCAAAACTCTGCCTCCAAATAGAGTTTTGCATTTAGGTATAAGGCTTTGGCATGCCTGAGGTAGAGTTTTGCATTTAGGTATAACGCTTTGGCATACCTGAGGTAGAGTTGTGCCTCAAAACTCTACCTGATCAGGCAAAGTGCTTGCAAACTGCCTCATTTAAAAAAAAAAAAAATTGACTGAGCGGGGGTTCGAACCCGAAACCAAAGGGTTTTAACAAAGGGAAAAAAATTAAAGACCACCAATTTAATGGGTAAGAATTAAAGACCACCCCAAAATAAGGGCATTCCTGCAAATTACCCTTCAGTCTATAGATATTGTTGGATTATTTGGCGATAATGATATATTTTTCTTGGTTTAATCATTGTTGTTCTTAAATATGGGTTTTTTTTTTCCAAGATTTACTGTTTATAGTTACTCCTCTAGGACTGCGTTAGATAAGGTATGCTAATATAGCATCAATAAAGAGATAAGTATATTTACATTACTTACTCCAATTCAAAATAAGTGATTTACTACATTTTTAGATGTGGTCCAAATGAAATAACTTATTTTTTTAATAAAGTATTAGTCTCTTAACTTATTATACTTAACAGCTAATTACTCCCTCCACTTCAAAATAATTGAGGTTTTAAACTTGGGCACATAGATTAACAAATTCAACAACTCCTAAAAATTAAGAGGGTTTTGACTAAAATACCCTCAATTATGATTTTCTTTCTTCTTAGATTGACATAATTACTATGGGGATATGAAAATATGTGAAGGGCAAATTTGGGATAAAAAATTAAATACTTTCTTGATTTTGTGAAACATCAATTAATTTGGATCAACTTTTAGAGGCTAAAACCTCAATTAGTTTAGACCGGCGGGAGTAATGTTATTAATTGGTTTTTTCTTAATAGTGTATCAAAACCTAAACAATCACTTATTCTAGATCGAAGGAAAAAATTAACTACTCTTATTATTTAGTGATAAAAATATATGTAAAAATTTCATGTATTTATTGAGTTGGAGAAGTTTATTAGGTTAATTTTAAAAAATAAAAATGAAAAAAGAAGTGGGTTTCTAAAATAAAATTAAAACTCTCACAATATACATCCCTTTGTGTCTAACGTCTTGCCTCTCAAAATCTTGACTATTATTCGGATTATAAGATTGAAAAATCATCAAATTAGTGTTGTTCTCTTATTTCATACAATTTTTTCTTCTTCTTAAGTATTTATTTGACTGGTATTCTATCAATGTTCATGAGGGGTTATTGTCAATAAGGGAGTGAGTGAACATCACTACACACACGTAAGGATGTTGTATTTAAAGTGAAGTAAATGATTGACCTTGATTTAGATGGGATTTCAATTATCAAAGTGTCTTTGCTACCATCAAAGAACTATTTAAGTTCCATAAATTAAAGAATTGTAATGTAACACGTAATGTGTTTTTTAAAAATTGCCAAAGTAAGATTGTCTCTTGGTGATGATTTTATTATTTGTCGACTTGATATGCTAATAAAAATCTAGATGTATATTAATTAATAAAGTTTGAACAAATATTTATTTACCTTACAGGGAAAAAAAGAAGAAAAAAGTGTCATTCAACATTTTCAAAGTAAGATTGTTCTCTTGGTGATAATTTTATTATTTTTCGACTTTATATTTCTAAAAAAAAATAGATGTATATCAATTAATAAGTTTGAACAAATATTTATTTGCCTTAAATGGAAAAAAAGAAGAAAAAAGTGCCATCCAACATTTTCATTTGTTTCTAGTACTAGTATGTTCTGTTCTCTTTAGTTGACCCGTAACTAATGACTTATCACAAAATGATTTTAAAAGAAATTTGATCCTTGTGATGCATGATTTGACATATCTAACATTCAATTGGTTAAGATGTTTGATGTTGGTCCGTTCACGTAGAAAATAATATGTTTAACTATTTAAAGAACTATATTATCGTTGAATAGGAAATAACAGTACATATTTTACATATTACTTGAGTAATTAAGAGGTGAAACGATTATAATTATAATAAATTTGTGATTATTCACTAGCAAAGGAATCAAAATAGATAATTTAATTAATTAAATTTTTTTATACGATTAGTAATATATTATAGAAACTAAAATCAAAGTTTACCAACAACCCACGGACAAAATTGCTATTAAGAAGAAAAAAAAAATAGACTACTCACTCAAAGCTAATTGAGCTATAATATTATGAAAGATACTTAATAGATAGTAGTATACTTCTTTGAAACATTAGACTAGCATTTCACACTTGTAGGCTGTAGCGTGCATAGGTAATGAGTATGAATAATGTGATAATTAATTAACATAACTTATAAGCAAAGAGGAAGTTTTCAAGAATTTGCTTATTTTAATAGAAAATAACGTCTTAGTGTGAAATCATCACTCATAATAACATATTCACTGTTTATTAGTAATAAAATTATTAATGTCAAAAATGTATATCAAAGTGTATCCACCATTTATATGGACATATTTCCTTACTCTTCTTCTTGAAAACTTGTTACATTAAATGCATCTTAATTCATTGTTGCCTCTTTAATGTTTGATAAAATTGCAAGCGACAATAACACATCTTTAACCAATTAATTTACCGAATAGTCTATACTAGTAGAGTATGAAACAAGTTGATAGGTTTCATAAATAAGTATAGCAATTATTTTTTTCTAAAAATTACTCCTCCCTTTGCATGATGATCTTTAATAACGAATTTTTTGACTCGCAAATCGCAATCAACATATATACAAATTATTAAATTACCCGTACTTTGACATTTAAGAGCTTACTAGAAATTCTACTTGTCTCATAGAGCGGATGATGTTCCATTCTAAGTAGGTCAATGGAGCTGTAGTTACTCCTCTAATATGTACATTTTGCATGTTATATATATATATATATATATATATATATATATATATATATATATATATATATATATATATATGTGTGTGTGTGTGTGTGTGTGTTACTACTATATATAAGAGACAATTCAAAGAGTTTTGCACTACTTAGTTACATTGTAACTATTTAGTTAGATTGCCAATTAAAAAGGATTTGTTCTTTCAAATATTTACCCTTATATTTGATATTTATTACTTCATATACCAAAATATTTTTTCAATAAATCAAGATATTTTCAAACCTTTTTTGTTCATTCATGACCCCTTAGACTAACTTTTTGGAGGTGAGGTATTACCATGATTTTTTTTTCTATTTCTTATTTTTGCCCTAACATTATTTCTTTTACTTGGGTTGCCACATCCAATATGGTGCATATAATTTGAGCCCTTTAAAAATACTTGAAAAATTGTGCATGGTGATCATATCATCTAATAGAAATAGCTATGCACAAAGATATTCTAAAATGGTAATAATAATAATTTTGGAGAACTCATGGCGGAGCGTCAACCATATTTTCTTAGTAATTCTAAAATGCCATTAAATTTCTCTTGATATAAATTTTATTTTTTAAAAAAAAATGAATATATAAAGGTTCAATGATGTAACAATATTTAGACAATAGAAAATAAATTTTAAAATCGTTCCTTAAAGAAAAATAAAAATGAGAAGGAACAAAATTATTAGATATATTACGTCGTTGCACCGAGACATGATTTGATTATTTAAATTTATCCAATGCTAATGGGCTATATCATAGTTATAATATTATTATAACACAAATTTAGAAAATATATTAGATAAAGAAAAAAAAATCATTTCCTCACATGCATTTCTTGAAAGGAAAAGAAAACTTTTAATTAAGATTTTTTTTCCATATATCTTTTAAATATTTTGAATAGCCAAGAATTGAGGTTTATAGTACTTTTTACATAGTTTTTAAATGTATAAATTTGCAAAGACTTAAAAATTCTATGCCCAAATTCTCTGTCAAAATTAAACTATTTGAATCTCGAAATTTAAACTGTGACACATAAATTAAAACTTAGTGATTACTTTATTACATTGATCTTAGGCCCGGGCTTAGTACGGGCTTCCTGACACTAGTATAGTGATAGAGATGGAGGAGATTAGTAAAAAAAACATCGATCTTAACGGTGGAGCCACCTTTATATTTATGGATTCGGTAGAATCAATAACTTTTAATTCAAACATTGTATTTCAGTCAAAAAAAAATTATTTACTACTATATAACTAATCTATCCAAAACTCAGTATGCAAAAGAAAATATATATATATGTGTGTGTGTGTATTTTTTCCCCAGTCCATAAACTAAAGGTTCTGAATCCGCCTATGACATCTCCTAAATAAAAGGTGATAAAGAGTTTCACATATTTCTTGTTATTCATTTCTTCTTATAACGAATCGAGTGGTTACATTAACAAATGGTACTCCCATCGTCCCAATTTATGTGAAAGTATTCGACTGGACACGAGAATCAAGAAAGAACAAATTTCTTTCAAATTTGTGATTTAAAATAAGTCATTGATATTTGTATGGCTATAAATCATCTTATTAAGTGTAAATGATAAGTTTAAAGTTAAATTATTACTACTAAATAAAGAAATGCGTCATTATTTTTGACATTGACTGAAAAAAAGTTTCATACAAATTGGGCAGGAGGAAGTAGTAATTAAAAAAAGGTCCATTCATTTATTAATTTGACTAAGAGATATAAAAAGGAAAATGAGATTAAAAAAATAAAAAATCAACATAGATAATTAACGAATAGTGTGTTTACATTATTATCATTAATTACAAGTTCTAAATATCTATATGGTAATTAAAAGGACGTACTAAGAGAGTCCACACGTCTAGTTGTACGTTCACACACTACTTTGTCGAGTGGAAGAAGTGAGTCCCATTTTACATTAATAGTACAATTATGATTCACTGACTGTGACACACAGAACATGGACACCATTTTGTTTGGACCTGTTTGGTACAACGTGACAAACATTGTTTACACCTAATTAATATCTCGCTTTTCTTCTTTTGCTATTCTGTTCACCGCCAGTTATGGGGCACCTTTAAGCAAGTTTTTTTATATCATGATTTTTTCATGCTTCCTTCGTCTCAATTTAATTATCTTAATTTAATTAGACATGAAATTTAATAATTAAAGAAAGATTTTTAAATCTTATAAGTTTTTTTAAAATTTTTTAATCTTAAACTTGCATTAAGATTGAAAAAGTTAGTAAATATAAAGAGAGACACTCTATAACTTATAATGATTGACACTTTCCTTATAGGGTCTTGTCCAATACTAATCATCTCGCGATTTAGCTTTTGAGTTTGATTTAGATTCAAGATTCATTTTTATATGATATTAGAATAAGATCCATTGATGTTACTGTATATCCTAATTTGTCCCTTTTGTTATTTAATTTACGCTTCAATTGATAGATCTGGTTGCATCGAGGTTGACGATGGGAGAATATTATATGTCCTACATCGGGTGAAATGTGTTGTTTATCTCCATATATAGTCTTGCACTTTCTCTTCATGAGTAAGCTTTTTGGATTGAGTTATATAGAAATAATCTTTCTAGGATAATTTTGTATTTAAATACTTTTTTACTTGTATGGCCAACACAATATATTTATTCACACATTATATCTCATATTCCGAAATAACCTTTTGAAGAAATGTAGTGTAAGGCCGCGTACAATATATCCTTGTATATTTTATTTTTTCCAATTCCTCTAACCAGGCATAATAATTATTTTATGAAGAATTTATGACATACTTAGATTTTATTTTTTCTAATATATTACTTAATTAATGTAAATTGAACTTCACTAGTGTGCTCTAGTGAATGGAAATTAAACCGGCAATTGGTCGACACAGTTTTAATTTGGCTATGTGAAATCCCAATTTTACCCCTAAAGGCGGTGGCAGTTGTCAATTGTCATATTCGTACATTTTCTGTATGTTTCTTTGTCTCACTACAAAAAGTCTATTTGCCAGCTTTATTTTGCAGATAATCAGTATCAACTTGATTGATTTTTTTTTTTTAATTTTAACTTATTAACTTTTACTAAATCATCATACTTAAATTCCTTTATGGAGTTTCCATGAAACTGAGAGGACTGAACTTAATATTCCGAATATTTTAACATGTTATTAAACTATAAGAAAAAATATAGTAAACCATTTAAGAAAAATGGAGAGAGGTGATTATAGAACTGCAGTCAGATCTCTTTATAATAGCATCATTTGTTAGAATATTTTTTAGCAGATGATTGTAATACCCCTATTATAACATTTAACATCTATATTTTATTTGACTATTACAGATAAATTTTTTAAATTGATGAGCGTTGACATATAATTTAAGTGCTCGCAAACTAACTCGAACATTCCTTTAAAAAAAAAAAAAAAAAACTATGGAGCATGGACTATATAAATATTTAGTTGACTCACTTCATCTTTACTATTGAAGTTAGTTGGTGAAACAAGTGAAAATGTATCACATGAAAGAACACGAAAGACAGTAAAAATTGTGTTGAGTCGGTAAGTATCCCTCATTATTTAATCACAAGTCTCGGGCTTGAGATTTTGAAATAATTTTTTTTGGAAGGGATCGCATAATCTTTAAAGTGAGACTTTCGATCCGAATTTAATTTAGCCGGGCCACAAAACATCATATAAGAAACTAAAAAACAAAATAGTCCAGTAAAAAATATATATAGATGTAAGCCTACCAATCGGCTAACTCAATTCGGATATGATTGGAATTTTCTAGGTTATTCTTTCATACTTAATTTAGTTTATTTTCTAATATAGTGCCTCGTTTTTTCTTTCTTTTTTCCTTCAAAGGATTAAGATGCCAAACTTTGGTGGTTGGAATGAGATTAAAATAAACAAAAGCTTATTGAATAAGGTTGAATGTGAACTTAATGGCGTGATTGCTTTAAAGTAAAGTCTTCTTTTGACCTAACAAGCACATTCTGTCTGTTATATAATAATGAAAATACCCTAAAATAATGCATATATGTCACTTTATTTACATGCTATGAAAGACTCCAATTTGTTTGTTTGCATATATTTCGATATTATTCTTTCTAATTATCCGTCGACTTACGTATAAACACTTTAATCTTATTATCCATTTAAAATACAAAAACAAAAATAAGTAGTCCCACAAATGAGTCTAGAGAATCTCATTCGAAGTAATCTCATTTAAAGTACTTATTTTTAATTCAGCTTTAAATTAGATTTGCCCTTTAGCTGTCGCAGTTAGCCCATAAAGATAAACTCAAGCTAGTTTGACAACGACAAGAATTATTTCATTTTGTATACTCAAGGATTTATCTGGACAAGTGAGAATTGTTCAGTTGGTAAATCACCTTTCCCTCAAGACCGGTAAGTCTAGGATTTGAGTCATACTAAAGGGAAATTATGAAAACACTATAGATCCTTCAAAATGGAAAAAGGGATGGTAATAGAAAAAAAGTTGTTTGACCCAACCGCAGTTAAAGGTTGGATATCAAGATAAGAGCGGAAGAATATCTGTAATTTAAAGTTGAAGTGCAATTTGATTTTTCTATTACAGAGTTGTAAAATAAATTAGTTACCATGTATATATATTAGTTTTGATTTCCCAATTAATTATATTCACGTTGTGTAAGATTAGTTAAAGGAGCAAACACTTTTTACCAAAAAAGATTTATCCTCATGTCTTGAACTAGTGACCCTTTAAGAATTGGGAGTTCTTATCCATCCTATCGATTAGCGATAGTCCCATTTTATATGACTCTCTTTCCATTTTAGTTAGTTCTAAAATAATGACACCCTTCTATATTTAGTAAAAATTCAGCTTTAAATTTACTTTTTTATGTTTAATGAAATGATTAATAGCCACAAATTTTTATAAATTATTTTACAAGTTTCAAAAGTCTTCATTTATTTCTTAAACATCGTGTCAAATCAAACACCTTCTTATAAATCCGATCGGAGGGAGTAATATACTCCCTCCGTCTCAAAAAATTTGTCATCCTTAATAAAAATACTTGTCTCAAAATATCTCTCATTTTATTTACTCATAATAAAATTAAGTAACTTTTTTCAATTTTACCCTTGTATTAATTGCGTCAATAGGCTGATTTTGTGAGTTCACGTACCAACATTTAAGAGATTTCGTCATTAATGGAGTAAATATTTATTGAGGAGAGCAAACATTATGAAATATGTTAAGAGGGTAAAATAGTCAAACTGCTACCCTCATAAATGCTTTCTTAATGAGGTGTAAATGAAAAATGCGACAAATATTTTGAATCGGGAGAGTATTTTTTAATAGTACTCCCTCCGTTCACTTTTACTTGTCCACTTTGAATTTTTCATGCTGTTTAAGAAATAATAAGTTAAGTGCATAATTTATCAATGTACCCATATTAATTACTTCATATTTTTATTGGATTTGAAAAATAATTTAAAGTGAGTAATTAATATTATGGGTAAAATAGAAATAAATAAATTATATTATCTTAATATGCTACCTTGGTAGGAGTAAAGTCTACGTACACTCTACCCTTCCCAGACCCCATGTTGTGGGATTTCACTGAGTTATTATTGTAATATGCTAAAAGTAATAAGTAAAAATGAAATTTATTTTAAAAATACTGAACAAGTAAAAATGAACTGAGAAAGTATGAATATTTTGACAAGAAGGACTTGGATTTCCTCAATCCAAGAAGAGCTAAGTTAGCAGAAGTTTAATGAAAAAGGTGGGGTGCAATAAATAGTTATAAATTCTGACTTTGATGAGATATAGTACATAGTTGTATCCAGTGCTGTATGAGCTGTGATACTTACTGCACTACTCTCCATTTCCGTACGTATAAAGATTTTGTACCATTGGCATAGTGATCTAATTTTAAGATTCTAACAGCTAATTGTACGGTTAATATCACTGATTTTTGTGAAATAGAAAGCCAATGAGAGTTGCCAAATTGGCATTGCAGGGACTAGCAATTAAAAAAAAAAAAAAAACTATTTTGAGTCAATTCAATTTATTCATCATCAAAAAGAAGGTAGAGTTCTAAAATAGTTACCTTGGTGATTTTCAGTATAAATAGCAATTGTGAACTGCGATATACCTTGTAATGTCAAATTCCACTTACAAAGCCTCCGTCTCACTTAAACCCTCATTTTAATAATTTTTAGATGCAAAATAGAAAGAAAAAGAGATGGTATTTGCTTTATTTTGGGCACTTATATTTTTAATTTCTATTTTTCAGACAATAATAAATTTTACATAATTCTCAAATTATCTGTCATGGTTAGTTGTCTCAAATTACATATTTGTCATTTTAAAAATTCAGGGCACAATAAATTATTTTCACCATTTTACACTTAATGCTCCCTTAATCCCATATTAATTGTATTCATCCCAAAATACTTTGTCAATTCACAAACTCAAGCTAGAATTAATTATTATTTTTTCTATTTTATCCTTAAAATTAATTATTTTTTAAAGTAACTAATAATGATTAGAATGCAATTTATTGAAGAAAGATTAGACTAATGTAGTGAAAATATATTTTTATTTATGATTTTTAAAGGAGAAAGTGGACAAGTAATATGAGTCGGAGGAGTAGAATTTTGTCATTAATTGGATATGACACATAAATGAGGTAAAAATTTAATTGACAAATATTATAACTTAGACCAAAATAAGGGTAAAGTTGGTCAAATACCCCTCCTAATAAATATTTCTTAAGGGACGTGTAAAATAAAAAAAGACATATAATTTTTAATAGAGGGAGTAGCATTTCCAACAAAAAAAAAAAAAAAAAAAAAAACTTGGGAAATATTAGTAGTTAATGGTAGGGTAAATCAGGAAAAAAACTTATATTTCTCTTGATATACTAAAGTGGATAAATAAAAGTGAAAATAGATTATTATGGTGGAGAAGTGCAAGTGAACGGAGGGAGTAATATATCAAGTGGAACCACCAAGATTGTAACGACATAGATAAAATTCTTTCACTTTTAATTAAAGTTAAAATTAACTTTTCTGTCAAATAATTACTCCACTTATTTTATTTAATGTGTTATTATTTTCTTATTCTTTCGTTAAGACGGAAAGAAGCCATTTTATATTCTGATATACTTAAATTTATTTATTTTACACTTAATTGACACATATTATAGCTAAGCTTTTGGGGAAAAATCTAGTCAAAAGATGATTTTGATTTAGCAAACCCAAATTTTAGCTTTGAAACTTCATCATGGTAATTTACTCCTATGATCATTAATCTCAACTTGTTCTATCGATTTAAGTTCCACCATACCACAAAAAATAGATTCAAGCATTTGATCAACTCCAAATAAGAAATGACGGATCAAAAAATTAAAGCTCAAATGCTATAATACTAGGTTTCGACAATTTTTCTTCCGGATTGGAAGCTCAAATGAAACAAAAAGAATTAATTTCATCTCAGTAAAATCACCAAGTCAGATTTGGAATACCAATCCATCTTAGAACTCCAACATTGATTGAATAAAGAATAATGATAAAATTATGAAGGTTGTATAAAAATTACACTGCAAAATAGCCAAAAAGATGTATAGATTTTGTACATATATGAATATGCATATACTATATATATAATATACATCCACTATGCGTTTTTGTTGTTACATATACTATGCATATAATATACATATTAGTGTATCGATTTTGTATAATTAAGTTTGGCCGACGGTAGAGAAAAGGCCATAAATAGTCCCTTATCTACGGGAGTAGGTCTAAAATGATCCCTCAACTATACACTTACTGATTTTAGTCCTTTAACTATCCAAAAACTTATCAAATTTGGTCTCAGTCTATTTTTTTATACAAACAGGTTTATGAGTTTGTATGCTGTTTGTATAAAAAAATAGACGGAGACCAAATTTGATAAGTTTTTGAATAGTTAAGGGACTAAAACAGGTAAATGTATAGTTAAGGGATCATTTTAGACCTACTCTCATAGATAAGGGACTATTTATGGCCTTTTTCTCGCCGACGGTACACATATGTAAGCTTCACTATACATTATGTGCATATTTTGTTGCTGTATTAAATATCTCTTTGGTGATTGATTCTGGCCCATATGATAACAGAAACTGGGCCACTTATTGCAATCTAATTTTGGGCCTGGTTAGTTTCACAGATTGCAGGCTTTGAGCTCTGCAGAATTTGGGCTGTATGGGTATTAAACTGGGTCATTTGCACTTTAGTCCCTCTTATCTGTTGGTCTTTAATTTTGTGTCCTCAAGGCAAACAATTTTCCGTGGGGCATAAGTTTATATGTTCGTATCATAATATCCACAAATTATTTCCCGCGCATTTAAAGAACTTATGAGGGCATAAGTTTGATTGCTAAGGCCAAAAATTAAAGAGCAACCCATTTGAAGGACAAAATTTTAAAACTAGCCCATATGAAGGACAAATCGTGCAATTTCTTCGTTTCAAATCCAATTTTACATGAGATTTTTTTTTCTCAAATGGTTGATTTACTCCAATGTCTCCTTTTTAGGACATCACTTAAATTTTGTCCCTATTTTTAAAAGTCGTACAAATATAGCTGTTGAACTAACAAAACATTAAACTATCGTCTAATGTCTACAAAATTTTAGACTGTTTTCTAACGTTCTGTCATAAGATTTTCAATATGCTCAAAGGGAATCTGAGACCGTTGTCCAAAAGGTTCATAAATTGCAAGAGAAATAAAAAGAGGGTAACTTACTAAACAATTGTATTAAAAAGGGACAACCTACAATTTTTGTTGTTGTTGTTGTTGTTCTGTTATCAATACTCCCATCAATTTCTTAATTTCTTTTTCCTTCTCTATGGATGATTATGAGCAGTATAAATTGACAATGAAAAGAATTCCATTCTCCAAATAACATTTAATTTGAATACGATATCTAATGAGAATAATTGATGGCAATCATACTGAATTACTAACACTAATAAATTAGACCATTTGAGCCGTAGTATTCTCATATCTTTTTTGGTAATCATTGGTAATTATGTAATAAAAGATTCTCACACTTAATGCCCGCTCACACAATATTTGGTTGAAATTGAAGGGAAAAAATGAATATTTGAAGTTGATGTTGTAAAAACGTATTAGAAAGTTGAAATTGTGTTTAGAAACGAATTTCACTTAAAAGAACGTTACTAGTGAAAATTATTACTATTTACTTGAAAATTTGCGAGACTATATTATTTAAGGATTTGATACATAAAAAAAAACATATTTCATTTAATTTAGCCCTTTTATGCTTACTATAATTAGTTATTTTGATTTTCTGTTAGCGGCTTTAACTATAACCTCAGCTCTATTTATTGGTCTGAGCAAGATACGACTTAAAGTGGGTCGCCCTCTTTTTGGTTTCGACCAAACATTTTTTCTCACTGGTCGAGCTTTCTACAAAAAAGCGATGCAAGAACGTATTCATTTATCTAAGTTTCTTCCTGTGCATTAGCTCCGTCCATCGTAGATGATTCAGCCACGCCCGATGCCACGAAATGATTGAGAACTACGATGGAGTACGTACCCAAATATAATTATCACTTAGCTTTGCTCCCTCTCTTTATAGCTAACACTTGTACTAAATATTATACCATAGAAAACCCGTGTGATATATACAATATGTAGAAATTAACACATCATTAACATAATAAACTGAAGAATACATAAAACATAAACCAAACTTTCATTTAAACCTTAAAACCCAAATGACAATGTAGTACAAGGTACATACATAATTAAAGACTACACCATAATATTTATTACTTTCTCATAATTTGAAGTGGTGAATTCTTTTACTAGTGAAAAATTGACATGCATGCATGAATTTAGTTGCCACCATTTCCTCCACCATACCCTCCGCCGTATCCACCTCCGTATCCACTATCACCGGACCCACCTCGATTTCTAGATCCAGAAACGGCTCTTGATCCAGCATATGACCCAGCAGATGAACCTGCCTCTGAACCACCACCTCCTCCTCCAGACGAGGATGAGCTAGAACTAGAACTCGAGCTTGAACTTGATCCCGACCCGAGCCAGCTCCTGCACCGGCACCCGAACCACTTCCACCACCTAACCCCAACCCAATCCCAAGACCAACACCAACTCCTACCCCACCCAAATCCAACCCTAAATCCATCCTTGCCATCCTACTTTCAGACATCACAACAAGGCTTGAAAAAACAAGCAAAACAAGAAGGGACAAAGCCTTAAACTTACCCATACTTGAAAAATAGGACCAAAATAGCAAAGGCAATGTTTGTGTACTATTTTTAGCTGGTTGTGGTAGGATGTTTTTGTTGCACAACTCACTTTAGCAATTTAACTTAACAGATGTTTCTTTACCCCCTAAACAACTTTCAAATTTATTAAATACCACCTTATACGTGCAATACCAATTTTATGGTTGAAAGGTGCTATACACGCGCGCCACATTAAGCGTCACCTCAACGCCACGTCATTAACACGTCAGATAGTCTCTCTTTTCTCTTTCTCTCTCTCTTTCTCTTTTTTCTTTTCTTTTTCTTTCTCCACCTTTCTTCTTCCATCAACAACCATGGAACTCCAAAAATCCAGAAAAATCAACAAAAATCAAACTAAATCACTCAACAATTATAACAATTTTCGCCAAATCAACCCCAGATGGAAGGAGATTTTGCTCCAAAAACAAAAAAATACTCGGTTTGGAGATTTTTCTCCTAAAAATGAACTTAGTATTCCCCAAATGCCCAAATTTGTTTCCTCTCCTTTGCATCAGTCGAACACACTCTCTCTCTCTATCGACAAACATGCCCAACAGAATTTATTTAATTCATCTTTTCTTTTCTTTTTGATGCTAAAGACGGATATATCATAATTAACTAGAAAACATTGCATCGGTATACTTTATCTTTCAATTAATGTACCACAGACCGACAGACGAAATCAACTAAAACAATAAAATCTTTTATTGTATTTTAATATCATTATAGCACAATACAATTAATTAAGCACATTGCCCACCACACCTATACTTATCCTACTACATTATTGGTGAAGAACTAATTAAAAATTCTTTGTCCAGGTGATAGAATCATCTTTGGATCAAACTGATTTTTTCTTTGTTGAAAAGTGTTCCACTTTTTCCCAAAATGTTTTATCCAATCTTCCTTTGTTTTGTAATGTGGAAGATACTGCTTAATGTTGAGGCCAGCTTTGTCACAGAAGTTCAATATTTCATCATTTTGATCATCCAAAATCTTGCATTCATCACATCCACTTGAAGAATGCAATAGCCCCACACAGTAAAATGTCTCCTCCTCTGGTATCACTGCTGACATTCTCTCATCCCATCTGCATTTGAAGTTATACACTATTAGTGTAAAAAAATAAAATTATAGAAAGAAAAGACGAAGCCAGAATTTGAAGCTTACTTTTAAGTTACTAGATTCTAAGTTAGTAAATTATATATATATAACAAATACAAGATTTTAACCATATCTACTGAATTTTGCCGAACTCATAAGCCATATTCTAACTCCGCCCCTTCTTGAAAATAAGACCGCTAACCTACAACAATAGGTAAACCTGAACTGATTGTGTAAATTATTTTACACTGACATGTATATAACTTAAAATCCATAGAAAAAATTATTAATATATGTTTTTAATTTATATACATCAACAACTTAAAGCATTTTTCTATTATCAGGTCATACGAGAGATTCTAAAAAACAAACTTTCATAAAGAGCGGAATTTGTAATCTTGAAAATAAGAGATAAATAAATATAATTTGATAGTGTAACTTTTATTTAATACTACATGTATATATAAATTAAACTCTATATTTAACTCATTATCTCTATATTTATAATAAGAGAAAGGGAGGGGGGGTTTGGTTTGGGGGGGGGGGGGAGGGGGGGTGTTGGAGCGGAAAAGATGATGGAAAGAAAGTTTTTAGGAGTACTTTTTCCTGCTTGTTGGGTATACAAGGATTGGTCCAGTTGGCCTGTTTTCTCTGAGTATAATGTCCACAAAAACAGCATCATTGAAATCCATGATAGATGACTTTGGTACAAACAGATTTAGCCATGGATGAGGAACATCCCACATTCCTTTTGATTGCAGCTTTAGTTCCCCACTTCTTACTCTATTCAGAAAATCCACATAAGTGGTATCTTTCTTGAACATAAATCCAGGCAAATAGTCTAACCCTTTTACCAACTTCTTCAATTCCTGCACAAAAACAGAAAATAAGAGTAAATCTAGTGTTTTAACATATATATATATATATATATATTGACACTATCAATGTATTTTAGTAAATGACATGTTATAATCAGTTAAAATACATTGATAGTGTCAAAATCAATACATAAAGACACTACTCCCTCTGTGCCGATATATTTATGTGATGTACTTTAACCGGACACGTCATTGAAAAAAGAAAGTAAATGTTTTAACTTGTGGTTCAAAACAAGACACAGATATTTGTGTGGCGATATAACATCCATTAAGGGTAAAAATAGGTGAATAGGCAAAATATAATGGTCAAAATCACATTGAAGTTTAAGACTTTCTTTGTTCAGTACAATTGCAATAGTAAATGCATGGTATATACCTCATCAATAGTATTAGCAGTGTGATCATCATAGTACTTGACCATTTCTAAGCAATAGATAATTCCATTTTGGGATAATAAGCTACCAATTTTGGTCTGATTGGAAGGTGAGAAAAATGAAGATCTCCAGTTATTTACTGGGCTTTGTTCCATCATTAGTGAGCCTTCAACATAGTCCAATCCATCAATTGAAATAAGATGTTCTTGATCTTTTGTGAATTTTGAGAAATCATCATACAACATTCTCATCCATTTCACCTACAAGAAAATAAAACAAAAATCATTATGGATCTGCAAAAAAAATCAGATCACTTATAAAGTAGTTACAGGCAAATCACTACAATAAACATAAATTGGTAAAAATGGTAATCCACTAGGGGCTGTTTAGTTACAGGGATTACGGGTTATCCCAATATAAATTTTGGGATTAAATTTGCTCGGTATTTGGTTGTGGGTATTAGCTAAAACTTGGATAAAATTTATACCAAAATCATAAGATTATCTATATCCCATATAGAAGGTGAATTATCTGTCTCGGTTATAATCTTGGGAGCGCCTTTTTTCGAACCAAACAACCGCTTACTGTGCTATCACAAATTAGACTATATATACATATATTAATTAAGAGTGCACACTCACTCTTGTCGGTGCTTTATCCAAGACAATTCTTGCCCTGGTTATTATTCCAAACTGTCCCAAACCTCCTAAAACTGCAAAAAATAGCTCTGAATTCATGTGTTTGGAGCAAGTCACAAATTCCCCTTTACCTGAAACCAAACATGAGATAGAAAAAATTAGGTACAATCATTTCATTATGTTATCATGCAACAAAAATACTAAAGTGTATCTCTAATTGCGTGAATATTTAAGGAAATTATAAACTAGTATGTCGGTCATGCACTGATATATATCAAATATAGTAACAAGTACCAACCTACCACTTCCAAATAATACGTCAAGTTTTTTCTGAAACATCTAGTAATATATGGTGAAATCTTACCTACAAGATCTTCCAGGTGGAAAAGCAGACATCACAACCTATCAAGGGATACTATGCACATCCTTTTACAATAATGTACTTAGTAAAATTTACCTGTAATAACATCCAATTCATGAATATTACTGATTTGAGGACCATGTCGGAAAGTTTGGCCACTAATTCCGGCATTAGAGAGAGTACCACCAACGGTGAGGTACAAATAATCCGTCCACGAGATGGGGGCTAGGCCATGCTCGAGGGTGGCATGAAGAACATCAATCCATAACTGCTCACCTCCAACATCCACATAAAACCCTAAAGAAGAATCCCTAGAAACCCTAATTCCATTATTTGAATTATTATTATTATTATTAGTTAAAGAATTCATTTCCACAACAACCCCATTTTGTGCCATGGCTTGTCCCCTAATGGAATGGCCATGACCTCTGGCTGCTATATGAAAAGGGACAGAAAGTCCATAGGAAAATTGAATGAGGTCAATTATGTCATTAACACAAGAAGGATGAAGAACTGCAGCTGGGAATATTTCTTGAACAATTTTCCCAAAATCTTTGGAAGATGCTTTAATGGCATCTGAATTTGTACTAAGTTTAGATGAAATATTAAGGGATAGAATTTCATAAGGATTTGAAGGATTCCAAGGCCTTAACTTTCCTGTAATGGACATTAAACTACTGATAATGAAGAAAATAATGAAATTATGACCATGGGAGAAAAGCTTAGTCACTTTAAAATAGGGGGAAATAGAAGATCAAAGAAGGAAATTAGGAGTAGGTGATTTTTGGTGAAGAGAAGAGAGAGTCATATGACTTTACAGAGGGGAAATAACAATATAATATTTGCATGCTTAGAGACAAAGAGGAAATCAAAGTTCTTGGATATAGTAGCAGTACAAGATTAGATCTTGAGAAAATAGTACGACATTGATGGAAACGTCTTTGCAAAAGATAAGACTTGTCAGATTATTGCTCGTGTCTTTATGTTCTACTACGTAACTTTCTCATGGCAAAGAAAATATTCAGCTCTTTCATCTGTTCATAGTATTGTCATTGCATGATTAATCAAGAATTCAAGATTCCACAAGCCAACCACTTATGGTGTCACAGTGGTGGAGCCCTGAATTACATTAAGAATAATCAAAATATAAAAAAGTAAGTTTTCGAAAAATCAAGAAAAGAATTTAGCACGTAGTATGATACTATATACATAAAATAAAAAATTAACCTATCTAAACTGTATATGTGATTTTTAGCAAAAGGGTATCAATTAACACCCATTATATTGGATATCAATTTAACCTGATCTACATAGTATATGCACCAGACTATACTAATTTACGATGCTTAAGTTATAAATTAATGTGAGAATACGTCAATTACTTATAATATAGTGATAAGAGTGCTATGTGAAAAAATATACTCCCTCTGTTTCAATTTGTTTGAACCTATTTCCTTTTTAGTCCGTGTCAAAATGAATGACCTCTTTTCTAATTTGAAAATAAATTCACTTTATGAATGATTTACAGCCACACAAATTTTCAAGGCTTATTTTGAACCACAAGTTTCAAAAGTTTTCCATCTTTCTTAAATGTCGTGCGCAGTCAAATGAGTTCATATAAATTGAAACGGATGGAGTATCATGTATTATTCATTAAATTGGGGTAAACACAAGATATGTGGAGTGAGTTTATACATTGTGTGTGCACTGATCACGCTAGACAAGACCTGAATCCACACAAATTTCTAATTACAAATACATAATTATCATAATAAATAGAATCAGTAATCTAAAAGATAAGGCACGGTAAAATTTCATGATTGACGTACAAATTTAATTATACTTTCAGCAGTGGCGTACACAAAATTTTGCACCATTATTATCAATTTATTAATTAAACTAATATATATGTGTTTATTTAGACAAATAGTGTCGTCTTATTATTATATTTCGACTATATATGCTTAGATATGAGATTTTTTTTTTTGCTATAGCTAGTTAACAGCGTTTCAGACTTTCAGCATTATACTTTTGTTGAATGAATATAAGAGTCTCCAGTTTACTTGGTCTTTGTTTCCAATATTAAGGAACAATATGGTCATAATTAGGTATGCACATATGAAAAGTAATTTCTAAAACTATGAATTCAATATCTTATGCATAGAATTCCCTGCGCAGGGAAAGTAGCAAACTAAAGGTGGAGAAAGTAGCAGGAAAAGGGAATCCAAAATGTGTCAGAGGAATGACATGCCACTACAAGAAAAGGCTTACTTTGTGGGGTTTGATTTGTGGGGGTCATAAAAAACTCCCACTATTAATTCATTTTGTTGCGTTTGTTTCAACTCCCACAAAATAATTTGTTCTGTGACGGTTTTATTGTGAAGGTTGGCAAAACCGTCACAAATTGGTACAATTTGTGATGGTTACTGACCCCCACTATTTTATTACTTCATCTTGTTTTTATATATTAGATAACAATACTTTTATTTGATATCTATCTATAATTGTATCAGTTACATACTTTGATTGATATCACGTTTGAGATGTTCCTTAGATACTTCTTCATTCTATAAATCATAGATACTTCTTCATTCTATAAACAATGTATTAGAATGGATTTTATGGAGAGAATTAATGTCGATACCTAAGTTTTTGCCCTCTCGTTTTTTATACTCAAGTATTTATTAATGGTTATAAGTACTTCTAAATTAAAACTATAATATTACTTTTGAAAGGAAAAAAAAAATAGTTACAAGAATTTGCACATTGAGTCTTCTTTTATTTTCAAATCTTAGGAATTTTACATTTAAGCAAATAATTTTAACAACAATTAGCAACAAATTTTAGCCGGGAGATAAAAATATCTAGCTAATTAATTATATGCAACATTAGTCACATGCTTAATATCAATTTGTGGAGGCTTTGTCAACTGCCACAATTTTGTGAAGGTTACAAAACGTTACAATTTTATAAGTAAATTTTTAGGTTTAACAATTTTAGTCTCCATGTTAAAAGCGTCACAAATAAATAAAAAATTATATATTGAATTTTCCATTTATTTTATCTGATTCTGCATTGGCTCAAATAAGAGATAATAGGGGACTTTTCGTTAACTATCACCAGAAAAGGCGCCAATTTAGTTCCCTCCTGAGACGATTCATGCCCATTTATATGATTCTTCTTTCTTGTTCAATGGATAAATCTTGGATTGGAAAGCCACAGAACACAGCTGAATATGAACATGGTTTGAATGAATTTTTAGATTTTGCATTTCAGAATTCGGCTGCTGGAGATACAATAAGATGTCCATGTCCTATATGTGGTTTTAGCAAGTGGAAAATTAGAGATATAGTGTACGATCATTTGATTTGTAAGCCATTCCCACAAAATTATGTTCTTTGGGATCAAATGAGGGGCATCGAGAGGAGCCTAGTGACTTTCATAATTTTCTCAAAGATGGAAATGAAACATTGTATGAAGGTAGCAAGTTCACAAAGCTAGAGTTTATAATAAAGTTGTATCATATAAAGGTCTTGTGTGGATTAAGTGACAAGGCATTGTCTATGATACTGGATTTGCTGAGAGATGCGTTTGAAAATGCAAAATTCCCTCCTTCCTTTTACGAGGCCAAAAAAATCATTAACAAACTTGGTCTTGACTACACCAAGATACCGGCATGTCCAAATAATTGTATGTTATATTGGGATGGTGATTTAGAATTGGAAGCATGTAAGTATTGTGGTACATCTAAATGGGACCCTACGAAGAAGAAAAAGCAAGCTGCAAAGATTTTGCGTTATTTTCCACTAAAACCAAGGTTGCAAAGATTATATATGTGTCGTAAGACTGCAGAGCACATGAGATGGCATGTTTCGGGTAGTAACAGAGATGGGTTGATAAGGCATCCACGGGATGGTGAGGCCTGGAAGACATTTGATCTGACACACTCTGAATTTGCTTCAGATCCTCGAAATGTTCGCTTAGGCCTTGCTAGTGATGGTTTTAATCCTTTTGGAACAATGAGTTCTACCTATAGTATTTGGCCAGTTTTCTTGATTCCGTACAACCTTCCTCCTTGGATTTGTATGAAGCACACATCCTTCATCCTATCAATGATCATTCCAGGAAAGCAGATGCCTGGAAATAATATTGATGTGTACTTACAACCCCTCGTAAAGGAATTACGTGAGCTATGGGATGATGGTGTGGAAACTTTTGATTCATCATCTAATGAAGCTTTTAGAATGCGAGCAGCTCTTATGTGGACAATTAGTGACTTTCCTGGGTTAGGTATCCTATCTGGCTGGAACACACATACCGGTTTTGCTTGCCCAACTTGTAACTTTGACTCAGAACCTTGTCGTCTTCGTCACAGTAAAAAGTGGTGCTTTATGGGTCATCGCCGCTTCCTAAAAAGAAATCATAGATTTAGATTGAATCGAGTTCTCTTTAATGGAAGCACAGAGGAACGAGATCCACCAATAAAATTATTAGGATCTGATATTTTGCGTCAAATAGAAGAAGGGAGAGGAGCAGCTTTGGATGGCAGAGGGAAAAGACCGAGACGAGCAACTAAGCAATGGAATAAGAGAAGTATATTATTTGAACTTCCATATTGGGAGACTAACTTGTTGCGTCATAATCTAGATTTTATGCATATTGAAAAAAATGTATGCGACAATATTTTATATACACTGCTTCATGACAGATCAAAATCAAAAGATCATATTAATGCCCGAAAGGATCTAAGAGAAATGGGAATAAGGCGCGATCTTTGGCCGGATGATGATGGAACATATCGTCTTGCTGTATTTTCGCTTACGCGTGATAATAAGCGTGATACCAACAAGTTATTTCTTACAACTTTGAAGAATGTTGTAGTACCAGATGGCTACTCGAGTAATATTTCTAGATGTATTGATTTGGTACAAAGAAAGATTTTTGGGTTGAAAGTCATGACTGTCATATTATCATTGAGCAATTGCTACCATTAGCGATTCGTAATGTGTTGCCGGACAATGTCACTGCAGTTTTGGTAGAATTCTGCTCATTTTTCAGAGAACTTTCTAGCAAAAGCTTGAATCTTTCAGATCTTGATAAGCTCCAAGAGCGCATTGAGATTACACTTTGCCACCTAGAGATACTATTTCCTCCATCATTTTTTACAGTCATGGTTCACTTAACTGTCCATCTAGTACAAGAAGCAAAACTCGGAGGTCCAGTGCATTATCGGCATATGTATCCTGTGGAGAGGTAAATCATCGGCATTTCTAATGTAAATCCATATGTATTTTAGTCAATTTAAATAGTTTTTTTTATTGCCCATTATTTTTGTAGGGAATTAGGTCATTTTAAGTCCTTTGTACGGAATAAGGCACGATCAGAAGCTTCTATAGCAGAGGGTTACTTAGCTGAAGAAACTCTTACTTTTTGTTCTCGGTATATGGAGGATATTGAGACAAGGTTCAATAGACCGAGGCGTGTTTGTGATGACCCAAATGACATTGAGCCTTCTGGAACGTCCTCTATCTTCCCTCAATTAGGTAAACCTGCATCAGCTCCAGAAAATCTCCTTTTAACTCATATGCAGAAACTACATGCTCATCGATATGTGCTTCTGAATTGTGCAATAGTCATGCCATTTGTGGAGTGAGTAATTCTTACGAACTTTATATTCTTTGTCGTTGTAACATTTGAAACATGGTAGTCATGTTCCTTATAATTAATGTTCTTTTTCAATGTAGTGAATTTAGACAGTATATAAAGAGGAGTTCAAAAGGAAGAAAACCTTCACCTACAGATATTGAAAAAAGAGTTAATAAAGAGTTTGTTGATTGGTTCAAGAAGCGGGTAAGTAGGCAATCATTTATCATGGTTTATTATTCCTTTTGAATTGGGAAACCTGACTAAGACTAATTTTTTTTTTAATTTAGATTATGAATCCGGACACAATAGACACAATTTTTGCTGATCTAATATTTCTAGCACGAGGTCCATCAGTAAATGCAAGAAGATTTACTGCATATAACATCAATGGGTTTAAATTTCGAATCTTGGCTCGAGAAGAAGGTCTGAAAACACAGAATAGTGGAGTTTTTTTAACCTCTAACACATCATGTGTTGCAAGTAGTGTTGATGGGAATTTGAGGCAAGCTGACTTACCATATTATGGGAAGTTAGAAGACATAATTGAGATTAATTATTATGGTCGGTTCAGGGTTGTTCTTTTCAAATGTAAATGGGCAGACCCTACTCGAGATAGAGGGTATAAAAAGGATCGTTGGAATTTTAATTGTGTTAGTTTTGATAGATTGATTCATTCTGGTGAACGGGAAGAGCATGAGCCTTACATTGAAGCATCTCAAGCACAAATGGTGTTCTATGTGGATGATGTGGTCAATAAAGGGTGGAGTGTTGCTGTGCATATGAAACCAAGAGATTTGTATGAAATGGGAGAAGAAGTAGTGGAAGATGAAGTATATGAGAATGAACCATACCAAGAGCAAGATCTTGAACAATATTTTGGCCATGGTGATGAGTATATACAACTGGCTACAGACCATGTAATTGGTGAGGCGAATGTTGCTACTAACTTAAGAGTAGATGCCATGTCTGAATAGAAAACTTATTTATATGGTGCTTTATCAGAAGGTAACACTATTGCATAATTAAGTAGTGCTTATTTCATTTATTTTGCTGCAATTTTTTTCATCTTTTCCATGTTTATTCTTCTTCAACTTTTATTTCCTCATCTGCATTTATTTTTTTGTTTATTAATTTAAATGTAGTATGATGACAGATTGAGTTGGCAGCAGCGACAACAATGGGTGATCAAGAAAGCAAAAGGGAAATCCAAGAATGCACTACTAAGAGTGTTATAAGCTGAAAAAGTGCATGCTATATGGATTGAAAGGAACTCCAGAATCTTCAATAGAGTTGAGAGAAATGAAGAGAGCATAGGAGAAGTAGATAGTAATTATGGTGCGCCACTAGCCAATGGTTTCCATGTTGGTTGAAGGTGAGGTAGGTATTGAGATGCGCAGCATCTCTTATTTTATTCTTAACTTTGATGAAAATTATTTTTTATTAAATTCTGACTTGCTCTTAATGATAATGGTTTACCTTTGAGTACTCAGAGAACTGTTTAGAATGAATGTTATATTTAGGTTTCTGGAAATTTTTGATTTGTTTTTATTTATTTATGAATGGTGATTAATTCACTGTAGGCTATGATCTATTGTTGGTGATACAGAAATTAGTGGCTATTATCTTAAGTGTGTGACAACCAATTTTGGTAGGAAGGTCTAATTAGTCTAAAAGCTCAATAGGGATTTATCTTCTTGGTCGAGCTCGTCACACGAGGCTTGCCTAGTGTTGGTTATCTCTCCTGTGTCATTTGCGGGCTATCACACAGGAGTGAGATTTATCCTGTGGGCACCTGAAGGATAGCAGCTGCGGGTTCCCTTGTCATTAAAAAAAAGTATAAAATCTCAATCTAACACTTGTATTGCATTGTGATGAATGATAATACAATCTGCTAGTCCTGGGGTTCTCCCTGGGTTGTATAAGTTGGATTTACTTTTGATGTTATTTCTTAATTGTTTAAAGATTGAAATGGTCTAAGGTATGACGACCCCGTCCTCCCCCCTCAACGACCGAACTCCTAAGCTTAAGTTTTTGCGCCGTTTGTTCAAAGATTGTCAAATTTCTGATGATTTACTTTAAACTCGACATTGGAGAATGTATTAGATTTATCACAACAGTGGATTGTGATAAATAGTTCTGCAATACCCTATTTAAGAAAAACATTTAACTGAAACTCACCTGAAATAGAAGTGGAAGTATCAGTGGCTACAATTGGTATCTTTTCTTGGCACCACGACTTGTTATGATGCAAACGCTTATTAGTTAAAGACATTGCTATTAGCGTACACTTAATAAATGGCTTCTAATGTAGTGTTATTCTTTTATCCCTAAACGTGTGCCATTAGTGACTAAATTATTTCCATAATGAGTTGTTTCTCTATTCTAATTCTTTATGTAGTTTGATAGACACATGTCTAGACCTTCACTTTTGCCTTCTCTGCTAGCAGGAGCTACTAATGTAATTATGTTGGTTCTTTTCTTCTGGCCAAGTTTTTGGTTAATTTAACTTTTACTATATGGGTAAATTTGTTGTTCTTTCTCTATTGTCATGTTATTTAGGTAACTCGACTAGTTGGCTAACTTTGGTGTGCTGAATATCATTAATTTATAGAAACAATAGAACCACTGATATTGTATCGCTAACTCATTAACTGACCACTTTCTGCATTTCTCCTTGTGTGAATCTCTAGCCCGGAGTTGAAAAAAAAATCTCTTGGCTGCATATGTATTATTGATCTTTGAGGAAGCTTGTCTTACAAAAATATGAAGGATCTAGCAGCAGTAAGTTCCTGGGTTCTGAAAGATTTACCATTTCCTTTTGTGGTTCTGTAGAAATATTTTTGTTTGATTTCTCACAGGTTTTCTAATTCTCAAAGGGGCTTTATGAGATGTCATGAGTTACCTCCACTTCTACTGATATATTGGGAATATTTTCTTTTGTGATAGGAGATGAACTACATACTTTATACAATTGCAGTATTAAGTCATCTTTGATTAATTCATGGTACTGCTACTATCAAAAGATTTTACTTATGGTACTCCTCAAATTTTACCAATCTATGGTGTTTCTGATAATTTAGTGGCTATTTTAGTGATCAGCTTAACCTATTTCAAATGACTCAATTATTTTGTTTCCTCACTTTTTTCGCGTGCAATTTTTCCATGATAAAGAAATAGCCTAAAGTATCTAGTCCTTCAACTGTATTGGTGGAGTTCATTTAGAGCTAGAATTAGTATATGGATATTTTTCATAAAGTGACTAATTTCACTTTTCCAGTAGTCTATCTATACTTCCTTAGAGTTCGGTATAGTCCTTCTCTTATGTTTTTGTGCAAATTTTATGTTCTTGGCATAAGCACTAGTACCTGTTGAGAAAAGGGGATCTATTGACAGAGGTACATAAGATTGTTATATTGTGTTCTATTGTTTTTTCTCCTCAAACACTCTACAGCACAATGAAAATTAATCTGAATATATGTTCCTCATATGCAACTCGTGCACGATTAACGATAGATAAGAGATTGTGCTAATCAAAGCATGGGAAGAAAGTGAGATATCAAAAGCTGAAAATAAGTTTGTTCTGAAACTGCGCATTCTTGTACATGCTGAGGTGCTAGAACTGCTAGTAGAGTTGGTTGGTTTAACTTAGAAGGAAACTGATTGAACATTGAATTTGACATGCCTCAAATGACGATTTGTGGATTACAGTGTTATAAATTACTTGTCTTCAAGCCAATTTATCAACTATTTCTTGGAGTGAAATTATCAATTGTATGGTAGTTGTTTCACTTGGTTATGTCATTTGGACAGTCAATCACTGATGTTTTTCTGGGCTTTGCGATTTAGTTCTTGATGATAAGGATCAAGTGAAACTCGATTTCATTAATATATGTGTAAATGATATAAGGAAGTATGAATTGCCGATAAGATGATCTTGGCAGTTTATATAGATCATTACCATCATTTTCCTATTTATAATGTTGCAACTTTTGCACCACCATGGAGCATAAGTTGCAGATTATTAGTAAATTTTTTGCTGAATATTGTTAGCTATTCCAGAATCTGCTATTTGAGAGCTGCATGCACCTGCTTTGTTATGGTAGTTTATATGTTTAGTAATGAGTAGAATTTTAGACCCAAAATTACAGTTTTTAACCAAATTAGAGGAGATGTATTTGTCTCAGGAAATGTTATATTTGTGCATGAATTTCACTACAGTTGGTAATTTGAATATGTTTTTACCACTTTGTTGACAGTGCTCAGAAAAGAATGTCTGAAAAAAAAAAGCAAGCTTGGAGGCTGAGGTAAAGAGGACTGAGGTGAGAAGTCATTCTTCTCTTTTTGTGAGCTGATATTGCTTCGCTCATCAAACAATACTGGTTTTGTGCAGCACAACAGAAACTGATTTTTAATAGATCTTACATCGCAAGGTCAAAGGATTCTCAATTTAGATAAATGCAATGCCGGCGTTTCTTGCAAGAGCTTTAAAATGATGTTCATGCATTGCAAAAGGATTGACGATCAAGATTGGCAGTGAAAAGGTCGGATTTTAACACTAGTCTGCTGCTTGTGGTGTGAAAAACTTTTAGAAAAACTCGAGAATGCTACAGATGCTGGTTCTGTTTTTGCCTATTTTAATGGTCTGTTAGTTTGATATGTCAGATCTTCAACTTCTATTTCCTCATCTGCATTTATTTTTTTGTTTTTTGGTTTATTAATTTAAATGTAGTATGATGACAGATTGAGTTGGCAGCAGCGACAACAATGGGTGATCAAGAAAGCAAAAGGGAAATCCAAGAATGCACTACTAAGAATGTTATAAGCTAAAAAAGTGCATGCTATATGGATTGAAAGTAACTCCGGAATCTTCAATAGAGTTGAGAGAAATGAAGAGAGCATAGCAAGATCTTACATCACAAGCTCAAAGGATTTTCAATTTAGATAAATGCAATGCCGACGTTTCTTGCAAGAGCTTTAAAATGATGTTCATGCATTGCAAAAGGATTGACGATCAAGATTGGCAGTGGAAAGGTCGGATTTTAACACTAGTCTGCTGCTTGTGGCGTGAAAAACTTTTAGAAAAAATGGGGCGAGAATGCTACAGCTGCTGGTTCTGTTTTTGCCTATCTTAATAGTCTGTTAGTTTGATAGGTCAGATGTATGGTACAACTATAATTTTTCAAGTGAGAAGAATCTGTCGACAGCCTATGTACTGGCTCTGTTTCTACTCTGTTGTGGGCCGAAAAGGACGTACGTTGCAACTGGAATTAGCAAATGCAGATACTGCATTAGTTAAGGAGTCGTTCGCTGAATAGTATACGAGAAAGCAAGAGGAAGCAGCAGATGTTACAAGAAGCAAAGACAACTTTGTCTGTTACTTTTATTTTTGCAATTTTGCTGACATTGCATTGGCTAGGTTATTAGATTGTAAGGTTAATTTAGGATACACTATAAGCTCTAATTGATATTAGCTATAATTATTTTTGCAAGCTCATATTTTTCCCACATTGTACAGATAAGGTTGACTTTTATTAATAACAGAGGCCGATAGATACCTTGTCTAGTGATATAAATTCGTCAAGAAAATAAATAACAAAGGCCAAAGAATGTCTGACCTGAGAGATATTTTGGGAGAATTTTAGTGGTCATTTTAATTGTCGGTATATAAATATTGCTAAAACTCGAGGAATTAGCGACAAAAGTGGATATTTTTACCGACAGTCAAGTGAGTAATGCAATTAATTCGGAATAAGAGCGTGCGCAGAAAATACTGCAACCGCTCTCTATAGAGGTCAGGTGTGGGAAAGTTCTCATAATTATTCAGTTGCCTTTAAGCATAGATGACTTTCCCATTTTGCAATACACTACGAAGCCGCTTGAACCGGTCGACAAAGTTAACACTGTGTCGTAGTCAATCTTGACTTTAATTCTTGAAAACTCTTCTCACAAGCATCAGACCATAGGAAACTTTGCATAGAGTTCCCTATCCTTAAGTCTTTTAAATTGACGATAAACGATTCACTTGTAGTTGAATAAGTAAGTGTAGAAGTACAAACTCACAAATATTGACTATTGGATTAACATATTAAATGTACGGAAAGGGTCAAAAATACCCCTGAACTATTCGAAATAGACCATATATACCCTCCGTTTGCATTTGGTAGCATAAATACCCTCGCCGTCTATCCAAAGGACCACAAATACCCCTCGCGTTAACGGGCCTGTTGAAAAGCTGACGTGGCATGCCAACGTGTAAAAAGACTTCCATGTGGCCATCCACGGAAGATATATATGGTCTATTTCGAATAGTTTAGGGGTGTTTTTGACCCTTTTCCGTGCTTTCTTTATTATCATGTTTAAAAAATGTTTTACTTTTTTATTTAAAATAATTAAATCTTAAACTTATCATTCACTCCTAAATCTTGGTAAAATAATTTATACTCACACAAAAGTATATGAAATTTTTTATTACACATTTAATACGTAATGAAAATCTTTTTTTGTTTGTTATATTCTGCATTTAATCAAATATTTGAACTTTTGTCTTGTTTTCTCTTGAGCCGAGAGTCTTTCGGAAACAGCCTCCCTACATCCCAAGGTGCGGTAAGGTCTGCGTACACTTTACCCTCCCCAGACCCCACATTGTGGGATTTTCACTTGGTATGTTGTTGTTGTTATTGTTGTTGAATTAGAACAGAAAAGAAAGTTCAAGTGTTATTTCTGAAAAACTAAATTAAAGGAGGCCTTGATGTGCTTATTTCACTAAACATGTTTTTTCATCTTTACAACGAGTAATGAATCGCGTTAGATCCCGAGTTGATTGAATTTCTTAAATTAGGAAGGTAAAACCACCGACGCGGTGGGAGAGTCGGGAGTTGAAGATGATGGTGACTAATCGAGCTGAATCATATACCTCTTTTTAATTGATGTTAAACAATTCGCATACAGTCGAATACATATGAATAGTATACAAACTAAAAAATGTTGACTATTGCATTAACATTTATATCATATTAAAAGCTGATTTTACTTAGCACTTGAGCCTAATGATTGAATCTTACTTTCTAAATAACAAGTTACACAATCAATCGAGCTAAATGAATCGATCCAGCTCAATTAAGCTCGATCTTTGAACGAGCGGAGCCAAATCAAATTTGAATATGAAACTAGTCGAGCCGAATCATGCCTTTTTTTAAAACGAGTTGATTTGAGATGAGTTAGGGGTGAATGCAACTATATAGTTGGTGATTCATCTGAACTAGTACTAAAGATGTAGACAATAAATTTATGCGTAAGAATTTATTATAATTGCAACAAATAGTAGGTCTGAACTCGTAATTTAAAAAATGTAATTAGTATAATGCTAATTTTGATGGTTAAAATATAAATTCTAAGTTGGTGTCTAAATAGGCTAAAGTGTAATAGAGCCGAGCCGGCCCGAGCCAGGTCTAAATACTTTATGCCCGGGCCTAATCATATGTATTCCCATGGGCAATTCGCAGAATTGCCCTTCTTTTGGGGTGGTCTTTAAATTTTGCCCCTCATATTTGCGGTCTTTAAATTTTGCCCCTCATATTTGTGGTCTTTAAGTTTTGCCCTTAGCTTGGATACCTGAGGTTCTGGGTTCGAATTTCCGCTCAGGCATAAAATAAAAAAATAATTTTGCAAGGCAGGGCTGGAGGGAGTGTATGCCGGATCCGGCATAAAGTCCTTAAGGAAAAACTAAAGTTATGCCGGAGGGGGCATAACTTTTCCTCAAGGCATAGTTTAGTTATGCCTTATGAGACAAAACTTTTTCTTAAGGAACTATGCCTTATGGGGCAGATTTTTAATTAAGGCATAACCAAAAGTATGCCTCATAAGGCAGATGTTTTCCTTAAGGCAAACTTTTAGTTATGCCTTAAGGAAAAGTTCCGCCTTATGAGACATACTTTTAGTTATATTTATGGGGCACACTTTTAGTTAAGGCATAACTAAAAGTATGTCCCATAAGGCGGAACTTTTCCTTAAGGCTTAATTAAAAGTTTGTCTCAAGGCAAAGTCTGCCCCCTCCCGCATAACTTTAGTTTTTCCTTAAGGATTGTATGCCGTATCCGGCATACACTCCCCCCAGCCCTACCTTGCGAAATTATTTTTTTATTTTATGCCTGAGCGAGGGTTCGAACCCAGAACCTCAGGTATCCAAGCGAAGGGCAAAACTTAAAGAACACAAATATGAGGGGCAAAATTTAAAGACCCCCCAAAAGAAGGGCAATCCGTGCAAAAAAATGTATTCCCATAGGCAAACAAAAGTACCAAATTGGCTGGTACTAAACATCAATTTTTGAGCAAACTGTACCGATTTCTTTTCTTTTTCTAAATCATGTATGACCAAAATTCTTCTTTTTTTTTTCTTAATTCTTTTCATGGAGTAGTTAATTTCTAAATAAATTAACATTTTACATTCTCTGAAAGTTCTACCACACCTAGGCATCTACGACAGAGTCCAATATGGAGCCAACTGCTTCCCTCCATTATTTTTTATTTCCCTCCATAGTTCTTTTTTCGTTTCCCTCCTATTTTAGAAACCGTTTCTTTGTTGATTTGATATAAACCGTTCTGAAACTTACTTAGCCTTTTATTTATTGAAACTCCTGTCTTTCCAGAGCTGTTCATCTATGTTCAGAAATCAGGACAGTCAGGTTAGTTTTCATCTATGTTCTTTTAAGCTTTACCCAAATCGTGCAGCTATTTGATTCTTGGTGAATTCGATCTACGGTTTAAAAACTATCGTTAGATCTTTTTCAAAAACTAGTTTGTAGCGACCTATCCATTCTATTTTGTGCATTTTAATTTATGTCTTCTGTTAAATTTTGTTTTGTTAATTGGTTATTCATGTACTTCAGAAATATTCTCTTTGCATTTGTCGAGTAATCGTTGTGGTAAAAAGATTAGAGAATAATTTGCGACAACCGGGCAACGAGATGGGAGATAGTTAGCTTGTAAATAGGGCAATAAGAGTTTATATTTATACATAATAAAACTGGACTTCTCATGTGTTTTTTACTAAGAAGATTTTGAAGTTAACTAAGAGATACTATATATACTAATGAAGAGAATGCCAATTAGAGGTTAACGTTTTTAAGCATACAAGATGTATGCTTGTTTTCCTGATATAGAGATGCAGCAAAGTCATTTTGTTCCTTGAGATGCGACGCTATTTTTTGTTACTTTTTCTTTAGTTTAAAATTTTTTAATGTTAATATTATGCTTACTTTTGACTTGCTGATGTCGAGTCAGACCATCTTTTTTCTTCCCTATCCTTTCTTTTCCTTCCCTTCGTTTTATATACGACAATGCAAGTGACTCTTCTCATCTACTCCTTTCAATCAATAGGTGTCATGACTCTGACATAGAAATAACAATGCTTTTCCAGTCAAGTTTTACTATTCACTTTATAGCTCCATGTTTTCTCAGCGAGTGCTTCACCATATTTAATTCACCTATTTTTCATTTTTTTATGAATATGCAGCACCATGCCAAAGGTTAAACGTTTCCAGAATCCATTAAAGTCACCTCAAGGATCACATGATGCTCATGGAAGTTCTTCATCATCAACAACTCCAGCCCGTTCACATGCTATAGAGCCCTCAACATTGTTACAAGCCCCCCCCCACATGCTCCAGCAAATTCTTCACTAGCTGATGAAGCCCCACCACAACAAGAAGCTCCAACTCAGCCTTCTAATCCACGTGCAACAGTTGCACGCCTTGGACGGGCATCTACGCAATATTGGAGAGTAGAGGCAATAGGTATATGTCTTGTATATATGTTTACTTGACTTAATAAATATTTTACTTTTCCCGTTTTAGTTGAGTAACTTGTTTTCTTATTAAAGACTCAAACAACGTTACCAAGATGATAAATGTCAAGGCTAATGAGGTCAACAACCTGCCTACCGGGGAACGCATCATTGTGAACTTTGATTACTACGGTGCAGCATATGGGGAAGCGCAAGGATTGCTTGCTGGATATTGTGGATTATTGGCCATTGATGGCAATTTGTTTCCAATTAATTTTGACAGGTGGTCAGGGCCATCGGGTCTTCCTAAAAAATACATGGAAGACTGCTTTGAAACACTCCTAAAGGTGTTACACATATATTATTTATTTCTACTAGAATTTTATGCATGTTTACAACACTAACTTTGTTTATTTTTTTTCTATTTGAAGCCTCGATTCTTTTTTAGGACTACTGATGCCATTTCATACAGATATTGCAACTGTAGTTTAAATAAAAAGTGGGCTACACATAGACAAAGGTTGTGGGAAGAATTTTATGACCCAGCCAAGTGCAGAAATGAAATTTTAAGAAATGTGCCACTGGGTATATATAGAGATCAGTGGGCTGGATTTGTCGCTTATCGTCTAAAAGAAGAAACAATTGTAAGATTCTGATTATCTCAATAGGTTTTGTTGACATTGTGATTAAATATTAGACTAACTTCTTAAGTTGTACTCATTTATGTTAATAGGAGCTTTGTCGAAGAAATAAAGAAATTCGACGCAAGCAAAAAATTCCTCACACCGGCGGTTCAAAAGCTAACTCGAGAAGACGACATGAGCTGGTATTCATATTAACTTAATAGCGTTCTTCTTTTTCTAGAATTCAAGTGCTTTGTTAAATATACTTAATATTGAATTTCTATAAAGCTGCCATATATACAAAGTGTGGGAAAATAAAACTAGTATAACTCTTTCTTAGTTGTTGGAACCTGGAAAAAAACATAATAGTGTTTCTTCTTTTTATCTAATTCAAGTATTTTGTTATAATGTACTTAATTTAACTCCTTCTTAGTTGTTGGAAACTGGACAAAATCCTAGTCGAGGAAAAATGTTTATCGAAACTCATAAGAGAAAGGATGGTTCATTTGTCAATGACGAGGCAAGGACTATAGTGGTAAGTTCATCTTCAAGTTCATTTCCAATTATATTTTTCAAGTTTAAATTCGAATACCATGTTTTCTAACTCATATTGTCCAAACTCTTACAAGTTACGAAATCATATTTCTCATTCCTTTATTGAAATGGTAGGAAGCATAACATTTTCTCACTTGTCATGGTTACTTTATCTTTAATTGAGACTCCTTGCAAATTGACTGTTTAAATGCAAATTAAGTATTATGCAAATGAAGGCTTTTGGTACTCGTAGTTTAGATGATGTTTACTCTTTGAAAGAGCTGGAGTAGTTATCTGCTACACTAATGTTGTCAGTGCCACGCACCATGCTAACGTCTTTACAGAATAACTTTTGCATTGTTTAAAGTATCACAACATGAAAGTAAAGCGACACACTTTTTTTTTACGATTCTCCCTCTAGCTCTGTTACTCATTGAATCTATCTATCTTGTCTCTGATTAATGAGTTGTGGATGACATCAAGAACACGGTGACTGATTTTACAGAATTTAGTGATGAGGTTAACATGGGTGCTTTCATAAAATGGTAACCTTTACTAATTACCATAAAACTGTTGAATGTCAATTAATTTCAAGCATAAATTTTATGACTAGCGAGCTTGTAGGTGAATCAATAAAATGCAGAGGTATATATATGATTTAATACATACTAATTGATAATTTGTCTGCTTGTAGGAACAAATTCAACTTAATCAAGGCAGTGAGTCTGAAATTTCTGCAAATGATATTATCGGCAAGGTGTTAGGGGCAGAGCACTCTGGGAGGGTACGATGTATGGGTATGGGAGAAACTCCTTCAAATACATTCAATAATTTCAAGCGACGACTTAATGGTCTGAACACTTCTACATCTAGCTTTGATTCGTCATCTGCAACTTCTACCTACTTGCATCAAAAGGTCGCGCGTTTGGAGTCCCAATTAGAAGGAATGTTGACTGCACTGAAGGATTACATGATATCAAAGGAAGGAGGGGTTCCTGAAGAATTTGTTGATCTGTTTGCTCCTCAACCACAGGTAAGAACTTCTGGAATTTCTGATTTGTGTTATATGTTTCCTCCGTTATCTTTCCATCTGGTTTGGTTAAATTATTGAAAAATAATAAACATCTTAAACCGCCTATGTTATTTGATTTTGTCTAGTGTAAATGTGTTTCAGTTAAGGCTTATAAGCTTTATTTGGATTGCATTTTTAGTATCAATTTGTGTTAATCTTAATTTATAGATTACAAATCGTGTTAAATTTCGTTTAGTTTCGTTTTAAACTTAAATGGGAAGAATCAGCTTTTACCCATTTCCATAAGCTCATATGTCTGGGCTATTGAGACTGAATAGTGACTACTTATGTATGTCTAATTCTCTTATCGTAAGTGTATTTCTGGTGTGATGAGAAGTCTTTTTTGGTCTTTGTGAAACCATGTATAGAAACGATTTGTATTACTTAATAATATTTTCATAAAAAATAATGTTTCTGTATGAAATTATTAGATATGTTGACCACTTTAATTTCTAGATATTGCCTCAAAGAAGGAAATTCATCAGTACAGTAGCTTCTTAAAGTTCTTTTGGTCGAAGGATCCACATCTTATTAAAACACCACAACAAAATTACAACTTCAAT